>NC_046666.1:116572963-116574038 GCF_010883055.1 Belonocnema kinseyi | reverse complement strand
AAAAGTAATTGATAAAAAACTTTTGGATCTTTTTAAGGTGCACAATTTTTTATTTATCTTCTTTTTTCCGCATCTTGCACAGTTTGATCACTAAATTAAATTAATGATTTTTCATTATTTTTGGTTCTTTCAAAATTTGAATTTTCGATTATTGAAAACAATCTGACAAGTTGTTATGAAATGATTGTAGGGCTCTCAAAAGGCAACGTTTTTCTTCTCTCGAGTTTTTCTTTCAAGTCTCGCGCCGGTTAGTTTACAATTTTCATTTTGGTATATTTTTTAATTTGTTGAAAACGCTATAATTCTGGTAATATTCTTTTTATCAAAAGAAGTGGATGAGGTAAATTGTTCGGATTTCCAATTATTACGAATACCCGTACATGGAATTTTTATATCTTGAAAAAAATTGTCTCAGAAATTTTGAAAATTCTCTAACTTTTGGAATTTTCACGCAAAATAGCCAATGAACTTGATCTTTAGTTTCTGACACTTAAAGAGTATACCAACGGTCAATATAATAGATTATTTCTTCAAAAGTTATTATACTCGCAAACAAACATGCATATGGAAAGGCAGAAGCACTCGTAAAAACCTGTATTTCGTGACCAGAAGTAATATTTTACACAAATGTAATAACTTTTTTGATGAGAATGTAAAAAATATCTGTACTCTGAGTACTGCCGTGATTTGAAATGTTGAAGATTTGGAATTTAAAATTATTTAGTTTTCAAGATTTATATTTTAAAGCTATATTATGAAATTTTGTTTGAAAAGTTCAATTTTGAAGACTTGCAATGGAAAATTCTTTAATTTTAACGATCTGCAATTTAAAACTCTTTAATTTAGAATATTTGCAATCAGAAACTCTTGAATTTTAAATGATGTATAAATAAAATAAATAACAAATAAAAATTCATATAAATTGTCATGATTTTGAAAATTAAAAGTAAAGAATTCTCAATTATAAATCTTGCTAATTCATGAAATTTGACATGCATATCATGAAAATTAATGAATTTTAAATTTCGAAGTATTGGGTTAAAAGTTTTAATTAATTTGGGGCCCAAAAAAATCA
>NC_046666.1:116568923-116572863 GCF_010883055.1 Belonocnema kinseyi | reverse complement strand
ATATTATCGAATTTGAAAATTCCCGAATAATAAAACTCCAGGCCGAATGCTGTCTAATGATCAAATATACAAACTAGAAAATTCCCGAATTGCAGAAATTGACGGAAGATAGGGGCCCAAGAATCAAATAGTAAATCGAATACGCTGAATCACCAGATTATATGTCGCTTCCATTTCTACTTGCATTAGCCCTAGTAAATTAGAAAGTCCACGTTGGACTTTTAAAAAACCAACACTTCGTAATATGATTTAATAAATAATTCTATCGTGAAGATCACACTCATAAATAAAACTGAACTTTCGTGAAATATTGAAACTATTGTAAGCAAATTGGATTATGTTTTTTGTGAGCAAACTAGATTATTGTTCTCTGTGGCTTAGGTTATAATTGTTTTTATTGTAGACTTTATTTATAAAATATAAATCATTGTGATTTTTAATATTAAATTCCTGACACCCTGTGAACTAGGCTAGCAATGTCTCGCTTACTCGAAAAGGGGAAGAATTATACCTACCTTCCCTGCTTAGGTGAACATTCTATATCTTAGCAAAACATTCATAATGATCAATAAGGCACGGAGGCATGAGATTAGGCGGAAATAAAGTAACAAATTATTTATACCATTCGGCCCTCCAGCAGTAAATTTCTTATTATTTGAAAGTGAAAAACTTTAGTTTATCCCAATGTAGCTTAAAAGTAATAGTAGTAAACTTTAAGCCTAAAATCTCTTTTTCATTTAAAATATTATTTAATGCTAACACTATTCACATGACTGTACAATTTTTTAAATATGATGATAAAGTAGACGTACACTCATGATCGACGAATCATTTGAAACAATCAATATAACATACATTTCAATACACTTTCAATGGAATTGTAATTAATGTACAAAAGAAATGAAAAATTATATTTATTTGTAGAAGTAAAATTTCTTACAGTGCAGCATCTAGTACTAAAATTTCCCATATCTGATATTTTCTCACATCTAGGTGGAGCTACCGTAGATGCTGAAGGACAAATCAATAGAATTTATTAGACGTGGAACATGCTCACAATATTTAAGTGATATTTATTTCTTATATTTCACTTAGTATGCTTTAAATTACCTTTCCCTTGTTTGAATCCATGAAAAATGTTACATTCTGAAATAATAAAAAAAAATTATATCGTAAAAGTACCATCATCTTATTGCCAAAATTAATAACAAAAGCAGTATGTGATAAAAAAATATATATTTCCTGGAATGGCCCGGCACGCTTCACATGGAAATTGGATTTTAACTCAAAGATTTTAATTATTTTAGAGAGCCAAAGCATGCCCGATCGAAAGACCCTATTCTCAAATCTGCGCAACCAAAATTTAACAAAATATAAAGCGTTTTATATGACGTTTAGTTAACACTCACATGGGGCCATCGCATGAAAACACGATTTTCGAAAAAGTACTTAAGGTTGTTTTCGTCGTTCCATGCTATATGCACTCACACACACACAACCATATATATATAATTAAAAGTTTGTGATCACGACAACTACAGGATTTCGCCGGGAGCGGGTGCTAATCTGAAAAACTGCACCAGATCTCAACGAAATCGTGGTTAAATTTCAGCCATAAACAACACGAAGATCCGGCAAAATTCTCGTGTTTCCTGAGGACACAGAACGACCAAAGGATGACTGCTTTCTGTATTTTCCTGTATTTTCTCCTCAAGTATTTTAGCATACTGTTAAGACGCAGGGGTTCATTGAGGTTTCTCACCGAGTGCACTCGGGTGCACTCGAAACCGTTCAGCGGCGCTAGGTGAGAGGAGGAATTAGAGGGAAGTTGGAAAATTGGACAGATTTAAATGAAATTAGTATAAAATCCGCATTAAAAAGAAAAGTAAATTGTGAAGAGTCTAAAAAAGAATATAGATATAGGATTCGCGCTAGATAATAATAGATCTGTAGAATACTAAAATCCAATAATGGCGAATCCTATTATTTTATATTACTATCTTCTTCATCACTTTCTAAGATTTTTGTAAACATTATCGTTTGCAACAATAATTGGTTTGATGAAATTGCACACACAAAATTGTTCTTTCGCTTTCTCCCCATTATATATGAACATAAGCTGACAATTTTATATTCGCGCCAAAGCTTTTCACAAGCACCTGTTCAAAGAACATGTCACTTTGTGGTTCACTTTCGTAAACCATGCCCCTTTGACAGATTCACCTGACGAGTGCACTTGGTGAGAAATCTGAACGCTAACCAGGGATGCTTTCTAGGCTATTAAACATTGAAAGTTTGGCACCTTCAAGACCGCCGATGATAAGGACCATTAGTTAAAAAGAATATTCCAAGTACAACTGTTGCAACTCCCTTATACACAGAGAAAATGGAAGTGAAAAATAGGGTCTTTAGCGCTGGTAGTCGAGGTATTCATTACTAAACTGGCGTTGTAAAAAAATTTGAGATTGAAATTATGTTATTGATTCAAGTGCAATCGTAATATTAACGTCCTTAGGCAACTACAGAGATTACAAGTTGTTGGTGGTCTGACTGCTCTAATGCACTGTGCGGAGTCCAGTCCAAAATAGGATCATTCCTATGCTCGCAACAGTGAAGAATAATCGTCCAAAAAGAAGTTACCAGGACACAGAGCGGTAGCTGTTGACGGGTCGATATAGTCACTTTTCATTTTATAAACTGCATTCATTCATATACAGACATATATATTCAATAAGTTTTAAATATTCAATTATGAAAACTTATTTCCTGAAACAGAAAAGAATGAGTTAGATGAAAAAACGTAGTCGTCGAGAATTAAACCTGGCTTTCCAACGCAGCAATTAGCTTCAATCTGCAATCTTGTATTCTGAATGCTAAAGTAAGAGGGAGCAACAGTCCTTATGGAATCATGCAAGCAAGTTTCGGTTCGATGCTGCTCGAACGTTATTGAATGCGGGGCATTCAGGAATGGTTACTGGGCTACTGCATACTCTGTCGAGCTTTCAATAGAATGCTATAAACTATACTTCGATTAAGACTTCGTCCTTCCGACAATTGAGACATGGTATAGAGATTTCCATTATTGATTCTAAAAATATAGTAGTTTATGCTTTCTATTATTTTGTTAGAAAACTCACTGTTTAGGAGACACTTTAGTTTTTCATTTGTATACAATAACTTTCAAGTATTAAAATATATTTTTTTATGCAGCAGAGATTTACACCTTTAATGATCAGTGTGTAGCTTTAAATTCCTTCCCGACTCTTCTGTATCTATTACGAAAATTTGGTAATCATTAAGCAATTCATGTGCTGAATATCGAACTCTTCAATCTCAGTTTTCTCCGTGCAAGGTCTCTATACCTCTCTTTCTTTTTATTCTCCGTGGCTATAATGTTTTTGTCAGCTGTTGCCGAAAACTCGATAACAAACATGGTTCGCTTGTCGAAGTCAAGGAGAAACATATCAGGCCTCAAGTGTGCAACAGAAACAATTGTCGAGAATATAAAATTACAGTATATGCAACACTTCTCTTTCTCGACAATGAACTCTATTTCCCTAGGAGCATTTAGAGGAGCGATATTAAGGTTAATGCCGTAAGAGTGACAGAGATCGTAATAAAGCACTCTTAGTACCGTATTGTTGCTTTCGATGTAGGTCCTTCCCGTATGAGTTGAACAACTAAATACGAGGGTAGTTCAATAAGTCCTTAGAATGACCAACATATGGCGCGCGAATCGCTCCAAATCATCTGTTTTCAGTCAGCACCACTCCCGACTACATATATGGTGCAGTCACAGTCCACATCTTCTGAGTTTACGTGTTTTTATAACCAATGGAAAAAAAAATTGTTCGTTAAGAAAAATGGACAAAAACGAGTTCAGAGCGGTAATCAAACATTTTCATTTAAAGGGTTTAACTCCATATGAGATAAAAAATGA
>NC_046666.1:116564925-116568823 GCF_010883055.1 Belonocnema kinseyi | reverse complement strand
GTGTGTGTGTGTATAAACCTGAAGCTCCCCCTGGGAGCAACCGTCCTCCATAAAAATGAAAGCGGCTCCTAGTAGAACTAAATCCTGTAACTTCCTTTCGATTTGAGTGATTAAAATTATTTATCAGGGTTTTCTAAAGGTTCTTTTTCACTCTGTTCTTCTTTTTATGAACGAAAAACATTAAAAATTAAAAACAAAGTTAAGCCTTTTAATTGTTTATTTAACTTTTTTCACAATTAAGGGTATTTTCATTTATTTTTAAAATAGTCTTAAAATACAACTATCTTTTCGGCTTGAAAAAAAGGTCTGCATTAAATAAATGGTCCAGTGAATGTTTGCTGGCGGGTCAGAGGAAGTTTCAATTATTTGACATTTGTTATAAACAAATAAAAAGAGCGAAATACTCTTCACAGAAGTAATGTTGATTTTTCTCGGCATGATTGAACAAATTTTCATTTAATTATGTGCATAAAAACTCTAATAACGTTAATATTCGGTCTTGATTTTAAAAATTGAAGAAAATGTAGATTACTAACTTGTTTTCCAATTTTTCAACTTATTGTGAAGCCAAAACTCTGCAGAAATAATGTTTATTCTTTTTTTCGTTTTTCTGGCTCCTACTAATTTCTGATTTACATCAAAGTATGCATACGTTTTTCAAAATGCTATTCAGTCTCTTCACTGAAGTAGTATTCAGGCGATAAATTGAAACATGTAAGCATGGCGATAATTTCCAAAAATTAATTGTTGAATATCTTAAGAAGTATTTCCATCTTGAAAAGTTTCATTGCATTACAGACAGAGCAAAGCAGCATTTTACGAATAAATCAAACTTATTCTAGCAGATAAGGAGATTCTAGGTGCTCGCGATTTATATAAATGGGTCACAGAAAATTGAAAGGAAACAGTTGTACTCTTCAGTTATGAAAATAACGTTTTAGCAGTGACATTGCAATTAGTAGATCGATTCAGTAAGTCTGTCACAATACTCTCAAGTTCCATGCTTTCACCCCTAACCCTAACCTTAAACCATTTGCTTATGGAGATAAAAGTGATATTTTTCCTAAACCTAAAAGTACGTCGAAAAAGAAGGGTACTTCAAACGAAAAGAAATGTATTATGAAAAATAATACTTCCACTAAAGCAAAGCGTATAAACAGAAATAATATCATAGAAAATCCGAATGAGGCAAAATCCGATGAGAAGAATACGTGGACCAATTTAAAAAATCTGCGAAGTGGAAGGGAAATGCATGAATAAAAACTAAGCACCCCGATTAATTAGAGGCGATTAACTCACTTCAATTAGATGCCCCGAAAGAGTCTGAAATCACACTGGCAACTCCATGTAGTAGACTCTGGAAACTATTATTTTGCAGATCGTAGGGTAACAACATGCGTTAATTAATCATTTTTCTTTGGTTGATTCATTTGAAAAAATACTGTTTATGTGACAAACGACTTAAAGGTGCATTTAGTGATAGAATATTTATGATTAATCAATAACTTTATTTGTTCCTTACAAATAACAAATAATCTAAGGTCGTATTTTGATGTACACGCGTTAAAAATAATCATATTTTTAACCATTTTTTGTTTGAAAACTATTGCATATAATGAGGCACACTTTGTTTCCTTGAAAGGTATGGCCTAGTACAATAGAAAAAAATGGCTTTTCTTGCAACTTCAACACACAAAAAAACACGTTTTTTCGCGCTATAAGTACGGGCGACAGCCATAACCTTGCTGCATATTGTGTTAAAACTTCACGCTAGTTGCAAAAATGTCGTTTTGAGAAAGAACCCGTTTAAAGTTTTTCATACGGCCCTAACTTGTTTGCGTTTAGAGGCCCAATTTTAACTTAGGGCCATTCAGGCCATCCCGGAAACCGGACTTAAATCGGAAGAGCAGAATACTTTTGTATATAGGCGCCGATATAAACATGAAACAGCTGTGCCGAATGTCGACTCCTAATACCTGCTCTGGAACTCGAGCGCACGCAATTTCGTCCTCTGCTATGAAGCATTATTACTAGTTAAAAAGAAAGGAATCCCCTAAACGGACTGCAGCATATTAATTCTATGACAATAAACTAAATTGTTTATTAGCTGATTTATTGGCTGATTTCACATCGGATCATATATATCGGAAACTATTCACTGGATAAAGGAGAAAAAAATAACCTTTCAAAATCTCTCATAAAAATCTTAATCGCCAACATAGAAAGAAAGATACAGGATTTTGAAAATACCCGCGTAGGCGTTGAAGATGAAAATGTCACCCCCCCCCCCCTTATTTAGAGAGAGGTCGTAATCGTGGTCTATAAATTTGTCGATTAAGTACTGTTGGCTCCTACTTTTTTGGTTTCTTGACTGTGATTTTGTAGTTAACCGGAGCCGAGAACTCGATAACGAATTTTTCATTTATCGAAGTCCTGGAGACCAATCTGATGCCTCGAATGTGCAATTGATACTACTGTCCGGAACTCGTAGTTTCAGAAAATTCAGTACTTCTCTTTATGGACCATTGAGTTTATCCCCTTCGAAATGATCTGCAGGGCGAGGTTGCAAACAAAACTGTAAGAACCACTAAGATGGAAGTAAAGTACTCAAAGCGCCGTATTTTGTCTGTGGATGTAACTTTTTACTTAACTTGAAGTTACATTATTCCGTAATTTTAACTAGTCACAGTCAAAAGTTACGTAACTGTAACTAGTTACTTTTTTCGCTCAGTAAGTTAGTTACATTTTTCGCTAAGTAACGTAACTGTAACTATTAGTTACTAAACAAAGTAACTTATCCAACACGGTTTGTCATAGGTCCACGTAATTGTTAGTCTTTCTTCATTGTGACCTACTCAACAAAATTTTCTTTTGTATATAGACAAATCATTTTGTTACGTTTTGTATTAAGCTTCTCTCTATCATACATACATCACAAAGTCCTACAAAATTAAGCAGTGTCTACTTGTCTGACATCGTGACGTATTTTATGAACATCTCGTATTAACTAAATATTGAATTAAAATATTCAATATTTATAATATTTAATATTCATCTGATATTTATAACTTAAGGCCACTCACCTGTTCATCTAGAAATGCCACAATTGAATTATTGTTCCATCTATAATCCTGGTCCTTTATATATAACTTTATAACGTTTATTTCTAACGGTTGATATTTAAAGATTTTTTTAAGTAGTTTAGCATCACTTTTAAGGTAAATTCCAAGAATGCTATTTCTACTCAAACGATTTTTATTCTCATTTAGAAAATCAACCGTTTTAAAATCCCTTTGTGACGTTTCTGCTTGAGTCTTACTAGAAAGGTAATAACATTTCATAAACGTCACGTAAAAAATCATTTTTTTGAAGAATCTAAAAAGAACCTGAATACTCTCTTATGCCAAAGGCCTCATTTAAATTTATATATTCATTACAAAAATTCTCGGGTTATCGTGTTTGTCTTAATAATTCAAACAGTTCTGCACAGCCATCCAGTAATCCAGTAAATTTTGAGTTGTTGTTAAAAAAAGGTTTTGTTCATATATTGAATAAACGATTCTAATTCAACTTGTTGTTCATTTAAAATAAAACGTCTAATCATTATATTCATTTCTAACTTCCAATTTCAGATTAACTTCAAAATCTCTTTAAGTGCAATAAATCAAACAATTCATAATAACCATTCATTTTAAAAACTATATTTCTCCCAACAACACTATTCATTAAATTCATAACAATCTTTCTTTAGAATATAGACGTAAACTAGTTCTTCGCACGGTGTCCGAGAAGAGAAAAAAAGTGTACCTGGAAACGCACAAAAATCTGGATAAGAGGTTTTGCCAGTTATTATTTTTAGAAACAAAATCCGCGAAAACGAAAATCCTAGCTGATCCTT
>NC_046666.1:116563518-116564825 GCF_010883055.1 Belonocnema kinseyi | reverse complement strand
GCGCATACTTTGAATAAAATATTTGTTATCATTCTCTTGAAATAAATGTGTTTTTTTCTTGAAAAAATACCGGTTTCATATGTATACACCTGGTAGCCGGAAAAGTCATGAAAGGAAAGCTCAAGCCCTACCGCGATACCGAAACGAGAATTTATTGTAGATATTACATTTCAGACATTATTATTGCAGATAGGGTGGTTGATTTAAATCCGGTATGAATGCCGTCAAACCAAAAATGTTGACCCACGTCCTCGGCGTGAAACATATCAGGACAAAACATTCGCTTTGATTGAAGACTTTTTTCGCTGAGATGCGCTAGTGCGAGAATCTCTGCGGCAGGAATTCATTTTTTTTCGAACTAACAGTGTTAGAAATCAAGCGTTCCAGAATTCACCAACTAACTTTTATTTCTTGAACCTACAGAATTCAGCTTGTCCAAAAAGTTAGAAATTCATTCGGATGTATTACTTTTATAAACATTTGTCCGCCGCTTTGTTTTTGGAAATATTGACTTCAGATTCAGAATAAACGTCCTTAAAAACTACGACATTTTACGCATTGAGTAAATTAAATGATTTTTTTCAAGACACTTCTCACTAACAAAAAAATTTAATTGAAATCGATTAACTTCTTTTGAGAAATTGAATCATAAATAGAAAATTCTGGTGAAATTTATTTCAATTCAATGTCGATTATATTCAATGTCTGTGAATCAAGTTGAATATCAGCAATGGTAGTAAACTGTAGCTTTGCAATAGGACTAGTAGACCATATTATTGCAGTGGATTATATGGAAAGTATGAGGAGAATTGTTTAAAAAATTGAAATTCAAAGAGCATTTACCAAATAGTTTGTAATTGACAATTAATTCGATATTTCAGAAGTAACCGTCTATTTTTCCCAGAAATACAAAAAAAATTGTAGTGTTTTCTTCGTATTTCTTGAATATCTAGTTTTTGTTTTAAATGTTATTATAAATTTGAAGTGTTGCGATTTTTCTAAAAATTAAATATTTGGTATAATAATTCGAATAACAGATAGTTGAATGGTCGACAAGGATAATGTTAATCAAAGATATAGATTTTTTTTATACTACTATACAATCAGTTTATTGTGTTGTGGGTGAGGACCCGATTACGTGGAAAAAATTCGGCAAACCCATTCAAATGTACAACATATTCTAGTTACATCTATATACCGATTTTTGGGTCACGGAATCTGAACCTTAATTAAAAACTGACAAAAACAAAATGGCAGATCCAATATGGCGGACAAGTATATTTTTAAATTATGTGATTGATTCAGAA
>NC_046666.1:116556397-116563418 GCF_010883055.1 Belonocnema kinseyi | reverse complement strand
AAAATGCAGAAAATTTTATAAAATTCAACTCCTTAGACGGTGTATTTACAAAGTTTCAATGGTTTTGAAATAACTTTAAAGAAGATGATTTTCTTAAATTCTCCTTCGTGGCTTTACTAGGGCTGGGGATGTGACGTAATTTTAAACCAAATCTCAAGTTCTCTGGGTCCAGTATAGCAGTTTCGTAATAACTCTAAAAGAGGCCGGTCATGTATCTAGAGTTTAGGGAAAGAGCCAAATAGAAAATTAAAAATTTTTAATATATGTTATTATTATTATTATTGCACCTTTAAGCCATTTTCCTTTCGGGGTAGGCATGACTCACTCGGTAGGGGAAAGGAGCAGTGTGTGGAAGGGATAGAGATTTTTCAGATTGATCCAGAATTCTCGTGCTATTTAAGTAATAACACGTTCGTTCCGCAACACTGCTCCGACCCACGTTGCTGATCATCTCTCTAGCAATACCCCAAGCGAAGAACCTCATGAAGTCGTTATGTAAGGTTCCCCACTTGGGCCCATTAGTGGCCAAGTTCTTTTGTTTCAGGCGTCATTCACTCTACTGACACTCTTTTTATTAACTATTTGCCGCCATACTTTCATGTCCTGGCATACTTCTCTAGCTTCTTTTATGTCCATGCATTTTTTCATGCAGGCTCTCGTGATTCTGTGACTTCTTATGTCTCCTCTAACTAAGTAATTCACACATTCTAACCATTCTTTCCGCGGTCTAACTCTGGGCACGCTACCATTTACTTTACCTTGATACACTTGTTTCGTTAGTCGTTCATTTGGCATTCTCTCAACATGTCCGAACCATCTTGACCGACTTCTTTCGAATGTGTCTACTAGCGTCTCTTTTGCACCACATTCTTTTAGAATTATCTCGTTACTTACTTTGTCCATCAGGGTTTTCCCGCATATTATGCGCATGAATCTCATGTCAATTGCGTTAATTTTACTTTTATCTTTTTCTTGATAAGTCCATGTCTCGCTACCATATAGTACAGTCGGTACAAATATAGAATTATGTATTGCCATTTTAGCTTTATTTGATATATTTTTACTTCTGAAAAGGGGACCTGCTATACCAATAACCTTCTTACCTAGTAAATAATAATAAATTCGTCCCTAGTAAATAAGCTACCAAGGTATACGAACTTATCAACTTGTTCAATTCTCTCATCATTGAATAAAATATTGCATAGTGTTTTCTCACTCTTTCCTTCGAACACCATAGTTTTTGTTTTATTTGCGTTAATTTTGAGGCCCATGCTCTGCATGTTTGCATCTACTTTATTCAACATTCTTTGTAAGTCTTCGATAGACTCTGCCATAACAACCTTATCATCTGCGAACGCTAACCCACGTACCCTTACTGTTTCGAGATCCACGCCCTCTTCGTCGAAGAGAGCCATTGCTAAAAACTTATCCATAAATAATATAAATAACCATGAAGACATAACGCATCCTTGTCTAACTCCTTGAATGATATCGAAACAGTCACTCAGTTTCCCATTCACTCTTACACTCGCTTTGCTATCTGTATATATTGTTTTTATAGCTTATAGGATCCATCCATTGACACCATACTCTTTCAGGACTTCCCAAAGTTTACTTCTATCTACCTTGTCAAAAGCTTTTTCTAGGTCAACAAATAAACAGAAAACTTTTTTTCCTACTCTCTAACTTTTTTCTGTTATTTGCCTTAAGCTAAATAAATGATCCGTACATGACCTTCCTGGCATAAACCCACTTTGGACTTCCCAAATCCTTGCTTCTGTTATTTTCATTACCCTATGTGGTATGCACGCGCCACCGTGTTTAAGCATTTCAGCGTTAATATCGTCTACCCCGGCAGCCTTACCGTTTTTCAAGTTCTTAATTATATCCCTAACCTCAGTGACACAGACTTTTGTAATTGAGTTTTCCATCGCATCGTGTTCAACATCGCAGTTGTGGTGTCCTATAGCTTCATCTCCGAATTGTCTCCTAAAATAGTCTCTGACTTACAGATAAGTAATTTATATCAATTTATTATAATTTGACGATAACAAAGAATATTTAACCCTAAAAACTACAAAGAACGCTCAGATTTTGAACCAGGGGGGGGGGTAACTCTCTTTTTATTATAAATTCAAAGATTTAGGCCTAAAATAAACACACACAAAAACAAGAATTTCATTTTATTATCAATATATAGATATTTATTCTTTAATAAATTCATCTGTGTACATGTACATTGAAGACCCGTTTATTGCAGGACCCTTTTATCGCAGGACTCGTCTATTGCCAGATTCGGGACCCGTTTACCGCGTGATACCTTACCCCTACTCTTTACTTTCACATCTCTCGGTAAATCAGTAGCTGAAAGGCGGGACTAGGTTGATTTTAAACTGAATATTGCAGTACATATTTCGACGTTATCTAACATGCACGCGTGGAAACAACTGCAAGTTCACATCGCTAGTGAGCGGACCGATCAGCTGCTCTTACTGAAAGGCGCCTGCCTTCCAATCAAGCGTACATTTATATAATGAAAAAGAAAAAAAATGAAAATTGTATGATTTTTTATAAAAATTTCTATATTTCGATAAAAGAATCAGCTAAGATTTTCGTTTATACGGATTTAGTTTCTAAAAATAATAACTAACAAAACCTCTTATCTAGATTTTTGTGCCTTTTCAATTGAACGTTTTTCCCTTCCCGGACACCGTGTGCATAAGAAACTAAAAAAATCATTATAGACATTACAAAAAAAACTATTATTAGCATAAGATACCAGGATCATTATTTCCCCACGGGGAATGGTTTCAATTTGCAGGAAACCACAAAGCTAATTATAATATATTCAACAATCTCAAAATTGCTTAAATTCCCAGAATGTAATTTTTACCGAAACAAGTCACTTAGTGAAGCCCAATCTTGCTATCATAAACGCGGTCCATGCCACAGAAACTAATTTACAGATTTCAAGCTCAACCACTTGGTCTATGTACGACTTTAACTTGTAATTTTTAGGTTGGATCTTATCAAAGTAAAATTATAAATATTCGTAAACCTAACGCAAGAATCTACTTAACATTTTTGCAATCCACCGAAGACACAGTTCCAAGTCGGAATTTAATGATAAATGCCTAAAAGCATGGACGGACCGTTCTCCAAAAATAAACCTTTCATTACAGAGTATTCAATTTCCATTTTAAGCCACTTTGAAACATAGGAAAATTCACGAGTTGAATTTTTTTTATCAGAAAATTAACTAAGCACAAAATTTTAAAAGATTGAATGATAAGCTAAGAGCCTTGCGCTCAGTTTCTTGGAAATGTCGCGAGGCATTTAAAACATGGTTGAGCATCGTGGTGATTCCCTTACCAATTAAAACTCTAGTGATATTTTACGAAATTTATTGTCATGATGCTCAGTAAAATATAAAACTAAGTACGAAGAGACGAGTATTTCAAAAGTCAAAGTGCCTGAAAAATCATCGCCGTCGCCGAGATCACACGATATATTCTCGAGGCTCGGACCAATTCACAGACTCACGATAATTTGGAAACACACTCGGATTAGTTGTTACATTATGGCGATAGCTGCCTTCAAAGTTCATGCACATTCATGTTCACGATCATTCTACATATCCTGATCATGATATATGCCCTTCATTTGGATATTTGTATTACAATTATTTCAGAATATATTCCTCATACTCACGTTTTCTGAGTCAACTTCCAATCCTGCAAACATAAATCATTCCTGAGATATTTGTTCCTGCCTACTTTATACGAGTAAGTTTCTCCAAGTGTGTGTGTATTATTCCTACAAGATGTCGTGTTTACAGGTAATATTTCATGACTTCCAGACTGTACTGGTTGCAATACTCCACGAATATGGTTAAGTAATTGTATCGCTATGCGAGGTTTTTGTGTTTTCAGACCATATTTGCGTAGTTCTCCCTGGAAGTAAACATATATTTCAGAAACGATAAATTTGCACATCCATCTGAAAACTCCCCATGCTGCTCATACTAGTTTAAAAGTTATATAGTATTTGAATATAAATTTCAGAACTGACCATTTTGGATCTCATTGAGGAGAGTAATACATTGGCTTATGCTTAACCTATCAACCTTGTACCCATGTTTTAAAAATGATCAGGAGTACGTATGCTATTTTATATTTTATATGAAACTCGGCGAAAATAAGTTTTTGTCAAGTCGCGATTTTGTATGAAAATTTAAAAAACCGTCCATCATTCCTGAGTAATTAAATCAAAATAATTTTTTCTCATTAATATTATTACTTTTATTCAAAACATTTATTCGGGTGAACCCGGTTATACATTATAGCCACGAACTAAGTCAAGTGACTGATGAGATTAGGATGTTATAAGTCAATACAATACGATGTTTGAAACCTCCTGCGATGATGTTTTAGGTATACAATTACGAACGACCACTAGCATTGGAGGTATCAATTGTCACCACTGGATGCTTTCTTAGAGCTACCATCTGCCACTCTACAGATTTTTTGTCGCTTGCTTGATGATGGTCAAGAAAGTTTCTTAGAATGCGACAGGTTTTTAATAATACCGCCTTCTGAGCTGCTCCCAATACTTTACTGACCCCTAAATTTTCAAGATGTTCAGTGCGTCTTGCGTGGACATTGCCTGTAGCCGAAATCACAATGGGATGTAAAGATACCTTTTTTCTCGTATCACGATGTTAGGTCAATTGGCCTGGATGTAATGATCCGTTTGGATAGTAACATCCCAATATAAGATGTAATCTTCGCTTTCTAAAACGGACACTGGAATGTATCTACAGAAATGCAACCGTTCTTTTAAGAGTCCTAGGTGTAGGGCAAGTTGTTGATGTATAATGCCCACCACATCATTATATCTGTGAGTATATTCTCTCTGAGCCATTACGCGACAGCCATCGATAATCTGTTCGATGGACGCGTTGGTATCTCCACATATTCTCCAAATATTGGATGCCTCACTATCCACTTCATGTTGATCTATCATTTTGGGGTGCTTGTCGTGGATAACCCAAAAGAGTATGTGAAGACAGAAATGAAATATGTGTTGATTACTCTGATTTTGTTTGCCGAGTTGAAAAAACTCTTCACAACCAATCTGAGCCTCGTAGTGAAGGCAGTCGTTAGGCTTGTCTTAAATATCGTATGCTGAATACCCTTAGACACAAAACTACCCAGATTTTTATGTGATTCGCCTGCAACCATTGCCTCAATGTCATTTTCGAACTCGTTCTCTAACTCTGCGGTCCCTAATTCCCCTCTAATTAAATGCACTGTTCTGCATTTATCTAGTCCGAAATCCATATGGACATCATTGGAAAACTGCTTTGTGACATCGATCACTTGCTGCAGTTTCTGAGTTGAACTAGCGTAAAGCTTCAGGTCATCCATGTACAGGAGACAGGTCACTTGATGACCATCCTCATTATAATGAATTCTGAACCCATAAGACATGCTGTTTAGTGTTTTTCTTAAGGGGTTCAACGCTAAACAGAACCCTAGTGCACTGAAGGAGTCTCCTTGAAATATACCCGTCGTAATGTGTATTGATCTAGTTATCCTTGATTCTCGATGATCAAAATATTTGATTCTTGTACCCCAGAGCCGCATCGCATGACTTAGAGTGTCAGGTGCTTGTACAAAAAGTTACGCACCATGTTCGGACCTGGAGCTTTTCAGTTACTTGCCCTTTTCCAGACCGCTGAAACATTCAAAGCTGTGATGTTTGCCAGGTACATTTCAGGGCTATTGCTTGCCCTAGCTTTCTCCAGTTTGAACCACGCAGTGTCCAAATTGCATCTGTTCATTTTTAACCAAACACCCGACCAGTAGTTAGTCATATTTTCTAATTAAGTGAATCCGGCGTCTTGCTGGTTATTTTGCTTTACACTCAGTTCACGATGGATACTTTTTTCATCTGTCTGACAGTCTCGATTTTGCTGCCTTCGTGCACTACTTTTCATTTACCGACGCAGTCTGGCAGTAAGAACATCAAGTCTCTGCCGTTGGTAGTCCATAATCTCATCCACTATTGCTGCTGTTAATGTGTCGATGTGCCGATTCATTTATGATTTTAGTAACAGGGTTTATCAGCTTTCTGGTTCTATTTCCTTTTTTATATTGAGTTAATCCACCCAATTTGCACCTTACATTACTGACATCCATATCCAACCTGATCTTCCATGGTGGATCTCGATCCCTTGCTGGGACAAAAACTGCATTTGCCGGGCTAGTTTCGCGGCCAAACGTTCTGACGGTTGCCACAGCTGTACAGTATACAGGAGTTTGCACCTCTAACGCATTTCGTTTTGCGTTCAAATACGTACGTAAAACCTTGCTGTTGCCTGTTGCTTAATCTCCATTGCTCGGTCTTCTGTCACGTGTAGATTAGTCCTGATGTCCTTCACCTTAGCGATAAGATGTCTTAGTGCGACTTTCTGTATATTATGATACTTTGCAGCAAATGTCGTTCTTAAATTGTATCCTTTTTTTATTTTTGTTTTAAACTTCGCACTTTCGTAATAGAGACGCGCCAATTTCTATCTCATTGTGGTATTTTACTTGATGCTCTCCTACGGTATTTCTTTCGAGGTGGTTGACTGCAAATAGCTAACGCTAGCCAATGCATCCTCAGCAGGCACAGTTGATGTTTCACTGCTTACCGTTTGACGCAGATTTTCTTGCTGACCAGCTGTTTGATTAGTGAGATCTGCTTGACCATCTCGAAGCTCGCCATCGCCACCGTCCCGCATGATGTGACCCCCAGTTATGGCTCCAGGGGCGCCCCGACGATCCTCGGGTTTGGTGTACTTTTTAGTCCCTCTCCTCTGCGTTATCAGCCTATTTAACATAGGGAACTCTGCCAGTAGCAATGCTACCACCAACATACCAGGTGTATACATATGAAACCGGTATTGCCATTTAGCGGCCAGTAGGCACACTTGTAGGCACTGTCGGAACTTACCATTTGTGCTAATTGGCGT
>NC_046666.1:116512408-116556297 GCF_010883055.1 Belonocnema kinseyi | reverse complement strand
GAGAGTGTTAATTTCGAATATGAAATGAAAATTTCCTCTCTTTCGAAATTAAAATGATCCTATACGTAGTCTTAAATGTAAACGTGACGCAAAAGTGCAGGCCTTTAACATGATGTATAATATATTAGAATTAAAGAATGCTCCTCTTTACATTTTGTAATGTACATGTAAAAGTTGGCATATTTGTCTTTGTCACACGCCGTTAAGGACTAAAAAGAAAGGTCGAGTTCACTAATCACTATTTTATGACAAACGGTTATGGTCTTATTAATCTAAAAACTATTGAAATAACAAAAAGTAAAATTTGCAGCAAAACTATGCAAGATAGGAAAAAAATAAACCATTAAAAATAATTCATCCAATAAACACATTAAAATGTTTTATTGGCCAAATGCCGTTAGGATACGTAGTTTTTGTTTTAATCGTGAAACATCACATAGGAAATTAAAAATTCATATTTTTGTAAATGGGATACAAGAAAAAGTGAAATATTCTGTGACAAAATTGGTCCCCTAAAACATTTCCAAAAATATTATTAAACCAACTTTCGATAAGACTTATTGTTTTCCTTATATACGTAAAAAATGTTATTAAAACTAACAAATTAATTCTTGTTTTAATTCTGATCATTTTATTAGTACCTGCTTAGTGGGCACATTCACGTCCTGCGTCGTGAGCACAGCTGGCAAGTTGGAGCGTGCCCGACTGTTGAATATCGCTTTACTGAATGTGAATTCTATTTTGCTAAAGCTCTTTCCGCTTTATCCATTAAATTCTTATCACATGTTTCGCACATCGCACTTGATTAGAGTACATCGAAAACGCAAAATTTTTTATATTATATTGAATTCTATTATATTAAATACAGCATGCTATATTAATTTATGTACCTCGATCCGGGACTTCTGTTAAGGGTAAACAATTTTGCCGCTAAACATTTTTTGTACCTATATCGTTTTTCCATTTTAAATTTGTTACGTACGTTCTCTTCTGGAAAACGAGTTTTTTTCTATACGTTTCAAAAATGCTGACCTCTCTACAAAAGTTTGAATAAGTTAGTGGAAAAAATCACTTAAGAAGGTAACAAACTTCTCTGCAAAAATAATATTATTGCGAACAAATTCCCTATTTGTGACACCGTCATATCTTAATTAACAATAAATTTACAGTTGAGTGAAGGTAAAAAAACAGTCAACCGTGTCAATTTCACGACAGGGAACTTTGACTTGTTATATTTTGTTGAAAAATCACTAGAAACGAGGCGAAAAAAATCAGACGTTTGGGGGCAGCGAGTGTAACTGATGCAGGCAATATACCCAGCCATAACTGTCCTCTCCAGGGATTTAATTATGTAATAATTTTGAAACTTTATTTTGTATTTTTTTGTATTATTTAAATCTTTTTACTTATCTCAAGCTTTGTCTGAACTTTCTATCACAATTTGAAGCTGAGATAAGGTCTTCTTCTATAATTAACTCTGTAAGCTACTATTATTTAATTTTTATCATTTTTATGACACCTTTATGTTGACCGTATTTTTGTACCTTCACTCACCTGTAACTTTATTGATAATTAATGTATGACTCTGCCATGAATAGAGAATTTATTCGCAATAGAATTATCTGCGCAGTTGGGTTTGTTACGTGCTTAAGCAATTTTTTTACTGACTTATTCAAACTTTAGTAGACAGGTCAACATTTTTTAAACCTATATTAAAGTGCGCGACTTTTGGTTTTCACGCTTCGCGCTTGATAATATATTAGTCTCACGTTCGGTGTTTTTTACTTTCATAATATTTGTGCACAGATCTTTTAGAATTGAAGGTCAAATTATCGACAACTGTTATGTAGGAATTGTGAATTCTACTTTGTTAAAATTCCTTCGGCTTTAACGAACACATTCTTATCGCGAATCTCGTGCTTCGCACTCGATTTTATCCCAAAAGTGTATATTTATGGTCTTGTTTTTATAAATTGAGAAGGTAGGCAGCCGTGGTGGGAATAAACTAGAAAATACGGAGAACTGGAAAGTTTTTTAAAGAATCATTTTAGAGCTCATACTCACGGAAGAAAGGATGGAGGTAGCGAAGAAATTATTGAGGGCGCGTAGCAACACTATCGACAATATCTACGTTCTACAACACGTGGTGGATAGAGAATTAGCAAAGAAGGGGTTGAAAGGGTATGTGTTATTTGTGAATTTGAAAGGCGAGTTTCCTTCGGTGGATACGGGGAGGTTGTTGAATGCGTTTGATGAGAGGGGAGTGGAGAAATGCTTGATTAGAATGAAAAGGGCGATATATGAAGAGATGAAAGATAAGGTAAGAGGAGGGGACGGGTTTTCGAAGGGATTCTGGCTGGATAGGGGTTTAAGGCAAGGGTGTTCGCTTAGCCCATCACTATTTGCGATGACATAGTTTGACTGGCAAAAAAAGAGAAAGCCTTAAAGGAGATGACGGAGATATTGAGATGATATCTGGATAAGAATAGGTTAGAGCTGAATTCGAAAAATTCCAAGGTTAGGGTGTTCGGGAAAGGAGGTTGAAAGTATAAGGGAGAGAAGTGGAAATGGAAGGAAAAGGCTGTGGAGCAGGTGAAAGAGTGTATGTTCCTTGGTTTCTTTTTTAGAAAAAAGGGCGGGGGGGTAGTATATAGTCACATAAATGAGTGAGGAGGAAAAATATAATGATGAGGCAGGTGTGGGGTTTGGAAAGGAAGTTATTTGTAGATGATTTTAGAAGGAGAATGAAATTGTTCGACTTACCAGTGATCAGTGTGCTAATGTATGGAGTAGGGACTCTCAGAGTACGCAGCCTTATCCTGGCATGCGGGGATACAAGGATAGACGAAACCCTTTCCCTGGCTTCTCGTGGGAACAACAATGGCAACACCAAACATAGTCGTAGGAAGTGCAATTCCATCAACAGAACGCGCAGGGATACCGACAATGGGTCGGCCAAAAATGCCGACAACTTCAGAGCTGGGGGAGCCAATGAAGATGGATTCAATGCGATGGAACGGCGGTATCTCGGGACCTTTAGGTGGACGGATCTACTGCATCTGGACTTGCTAGAGTACTACGATGCGAGTGTGACCCTTGAAGGGGTTACATGGCACGACTGTATGCTCTGTGGTGCAAGAAACACCCAGAGCTATCGCACTTTTCGCACCAACGTCTACGAAAGCATGCCCAACTACTCCAAAAAAGGGGCTATTTAAACGAAACGCCTACTCTACCACACCTAGAACAAGCCGGAAACAGAGAAAGAGAGGCGACAGTAAGACCAACCGTGGACAGGCATCCGATAGAGGAAGAGCGATGCTTTATGACCTGGAGAAACATCAACACCAAGGTTTCTCTCGAGCCTAAAGATCTGACTGAAATAAATGACGAGCTTCGTGAATACATTAACTTCCCATAAAGATAGAATGGGCAAGACAGTACGCGTCCCGCATTCAGTGTGTGATTGACTACATCACATGTGGCAGGAATTTTACCGCCAAGGTTCGAAAGTTCGCGCGCAAACTCCAGACCTGTTATCACACACTTAACAAGTTAAAGCTGCTGACAATCAGGCAGCATATTGTAAGATTGTTATCTGACGCTCGGAGGAGTCTAGAGCGGAGGGAGAAGTGGTTTAAAGAAAATGAACAGTTTCTCTCTGACCCATCTCGACTCTTCCAAGACCCTCCAGTTACTGTCGACCACCCGCCCAAACCAGATGAGATCGGAGTATTTTGGAGAGAAGTCTACGAAGTACATCATGGACTGGACGAAGACTAAGAAAATATAAATAGCTTCAAGGAGCTGTCTGATGCCCTCATAACACCTGATGAAGAATGCCCACCTATCACTACCGAGGAGGTGAACAAATTATTAAGAGGGATGAAGAACTATCCCGCTCCGGGACCAGATTGTATCAAAACCTTCTGGTGGGAGAAGTTTCCTTCAACCCATCAGCATTTCGCCCGTATTTTCACCTCATATTTAAAGTCGGAAGAGCCAATTCCTGAGTGGTTGTTGGAAGGGCACACAATACTCCCGCCGAAAATAGGCAAATTAGCTGGCCAAAAGAATTACAGGCCAATCACTTGTCTGAACAACACACTGTATAATATATTCACAGCTATCCTAAATAATAGGATTGTTCGAGCAATTGAACCTGTGGCAAGACATGTATGAACAACGAGGCTCAAAGAAAGGCGTAGTGGGATGTCGGGAGAAACTGATCATCGATAGATGTGTCTGCAAAGATGCATAATTCTACCAGCGTGACCTATCGATGGCCTGGATGGATTATCGGAAAGCTTTCGATTCGACCTCCCATAGACTTATCATCTGTCTTTTGAATAGCTTAAAGGTTCATCCGCAATTCGTTAGGTGCATAGAGAGATTGATGCTGCTTTGAAAAACCAGATTTACTATCTTATTTAGAAAAAATCGTGTGACAACTAACAAGGTCAGCTTTCAGAGAGGTATCTTTCAGGGCGACACCATGAGCCCACTCCTCTTTTGTCTCATTATTGCCACTATTTCTAGCACTTCGCCATTCTGACAAGTACTTTTGCGACAAACCTGCAGATCGAAAGTACAAGGTCATCCGGCACTTAGCTCTATTGAATCGCAAAAAGAGCACTTTAAAAAGATAACCATGTGCGAAAAAGCCCTGGTCAAAGAACAACGAGCACCAAAAAGCTTCAATTTTGACAATAAAAAGCTGCGTAACTGTTGAATTGTTCAATGTAAGAGAAAAACAATAAAGTACTTTTGAGCTTTTGATTAGCTCTCTTGAATCGCAAAAAAAGCGCTTTAAAAAAGATTACCATGTGCAAAAAAGCCCTGGTCGATAATCAGCGCGTACCAGAAAGTTTTAATTTTGACACATAAAAAGTAACTTTTACAGCAACTATTTCTTTCCCAGAATTCATAATTTTTAAAGGAGAAACCTAAAAAACACAGAATCGACACGAGCTCCGAAAAACAATGACGCCGCGGTGACAACGCACTATAATGCATGGCACTTACGCCAACAAGTATCGTGGTACTTACGCCCTTATGCAATGACTTTTCTTCTTAGACCTACTTTCGGGTCGAACTAGACCAAAATGATCTACAGGGTGTGGCCCTTCATTTATTAAATTTCCTCGTGATTAGCATTAACACTATTAATTTCTTTTTATTTTACAGTAAATAAACAAAACAAATTAATTTCACACCTCAAAAAGTTGATTTAGTATCGCAAAGTAGTTTTCTTATATTGTTAAATTTATCTTTGTGATAAATGATTTAAAAGTTGACAAGTAAATAAGAATATGTATCAGAAAGTACCATATTTAGGAACTTGTCAACGTTTGATAGAACTTAATTCAATTTAAATCAAACACAATATTTATAAATAGAAATAATCCTGAAGTTTTTGATCTGTTTGTGTGCTCTAGAATTGTTAGAGAACTTCGTAAAAAATAGCGTTCTTCCGATGAAAACAATAATGCCTCAATGGCCAGATAATAACGCGCCATTCTAGCAAGTCGTGGATATTACTGTTTATGATCTTTTCACCACTTCAAGACATTAACTGTTAGAACTTTCCTTTCCGTTGCCGAGGTCAAATTGATTTCTCGTTTCCAATGAATGAAAAAAATATTTAAAAACTCCAACCTAAGCAATTCCAGTGATAAAATTTCTAACTGAAAATATTCACGGTGCCCCATTTTAATCTAAAATCCCAAATATCTGCTAAAATACTTTATCTACGAAGAAATGTTTTGGACAAAGGTTGACCAGAACCGAGGGAGACATTTGACAGTGCCATCAATTTTGACGTTGTGGTCAATTTTCCAGGTGAAATGGAGGTAAGAACCTTTTCTTAAACAAGAACCCCTATTTTTGACTGCGGATTTATAAAGAGCCGGAAATTGCACGTCAAAAATTACCTGTGGAAAAATGGTTTTTGTGACCTTAGAAAGGTAAAAAACTAAGGTCAAATGTCTGAGAAACGATCAGATGCCCTTTTTCTGAATTGTTTTGGTTTTTCGGGGTAAGCAAACGTTCAAGATACTTCACAAAAGTCGATGAAATATTAAGGTGTACATCACGTTGACCATCATGACCTTCAGGTCCATTTTCAAGGTCACTTAAACGTCAAGACGATTTTTCTTAGATCGAACTATGTCCCTTTATGAATTCTTTTTGTAGACTTGTGACTGTAGATTGTTATCACCCCCCACCCCCAATACAACCAAACAGTAACAATTATTTGGGATAAGATGTAAAGACTGTAACTACGTTTTCAGCAAAGTTTCTCGAGAGATGACTGCGCGAACTGCTCGAATCCTTACCATCAGATCTTCTCTTGTTATGTGTCGCTGAGTAAAATCTAAATTTTTAATATAACCCCATAAAAAGAAATCAGGCGATGTTAGATCTGGGGAGCAGGGGGGCTATTCGAATAAACCTCCTCGTCCAACCCATCTCTCATTGAAATTTAAGTTCAAAAATTCACGTACGATGAGTGAAAAATGTGGCGAAGCAGCACCATGTTGAAGCCACAGTCTTTATCTTGTTACTGAGTCAACGTTTTCCAATAGTCCAGGTAAATGGTCCCTCAACAACTCTAAGTAAGTGTGTCTGTCAACGTTTCCGTAAAAAAAGTAGGGTCCAATTAATTAGCCAGTTACTATTGCGCACCACACCAAAATACTCCATCGACTTTTGATGATCCATCGGTATGTACCAGTGAGGATTTTCGTCCGATCAATAATGACAGTTATTTATATGAGCTATTCGTCTCTAGAATTTACTTTCATCTGAGAAAAGTGAATATCGAAAGAAACTAGGATCTAGTGATTTGTGGATCAACATGAACAGCTTCTAGAACAGTTACAGCTCGTGCATCATTTTTGTTGTAATCATAATGTCGGCGTTCACAAACAAAAATCACATTGCGAGCTCTTTCAGTCAAAGTACTTATTGTTAAATTAGTAGGATGTCTTCTGTCTGGAAACCGTTCAGCGTGAAGTCTGGATACAGCAGCGTAGTTAACGTAACATTCCCCTAAAATTAGTATCATCTCAATGATTTCAGTAGGTAAGTAATCAGCCATATTGCGAAATTTCTATAGAAACTATGAAAATATCACAAAAATTGATAATAACTAATTTTTTTCCAATTTACAATTATTCAAGTCAATCTTTGATCAATGTTTGATCTGATCGATTTTTGATTTCTTTTAGGTGCCATCTAATAGGAATAAAATTTATGAAAATTTGAGCCTGATTCAAGAAATTCATTTTGCTTGGTGATAACATTTGAGAAATAATGCCCAATGTAGAGGATACATATTTTTGATGCAAACAAATATTTTTTCAGTGATGAAAATGAAAATAAAATAAAATTGAGAGGAGAAATGCTCATATTTTTAATATTTAATATTTTCAATATATAATACATTTTTAACCAAAATTAGGTATTAAAAATGTAATCAAAATTACTTTTTTGGACGTGTGCAGTATTTAAGTTTTCTGAAACTCATTTCTATACAGCCTTTCAAAATGGAACAATAAATGCAGGACGCATAGTGTGTTGCCCATCCTACTTTTGTGGTGGTGACTTGATACATTCGTCTTTTGGTGTTATGATCAGCCATTATTTTTGTTTTACGGTTTGCATCCGGCAAAGCTCTCGCTTAATTATACACATAACAATTGATAATCTGAAGATCGAATTTTTCCGAAAAATCTCCACAAACACGTTATCCAGTTCAGGCAGATCTTTGGGCTTGAGAGAAGCCACGATGCTTATTTTTCAGTGGATCTTGAAGGATCGCTCTTCTTCTATTGAATGCCTACCCGCGGTTAGTCTTAGTGTCAACTAGCTTGATCTATTCGCGGCCTGTTCTGGCTACGGTAGAGTACATAGAGTTACACAACCCCGTATTCGCAAGTGATCGGCATGGTTTCAAACACGTTAATGCGAAAAGTGCGATAGCTCTGGGGTTTTCTCGCACCAAGGAGCATGCAGTCGTGCCATGTAACCTTCTTGTTCAGGGGCCATACTGGTATTGTAGCAATCTACCAATACGTCATTGAATTGATCCGTATATCTAGGGTGATCGGCATTCTTGTTCGACCCATTGTCGGGAGTCCTGCGCGTTCGATTGTTATCATTGCTGTTCCCACGATTTTCTCTTTCCATAGCTTCTTCTTTCCCTGTCTCTCAGGTGACATTCAGCTTTTGGTACGGTTTCTACGCATCTGCTTGGGGGCTATTCCTTCGGGAGCATCAAAGGACAATTTTTCGCGACTGCTTTGTCACGTCCTTTAACGTATGATACCTATATTATTTATACTTATATTTATACTATATTATTGTGCACACGATTTCACCTCAAGGCATCCACATGAGGAAACTTTATTCCAGGTCGGTGCATAATCTCATAGTTGAATTCTCCTTAAAGACCATTACCCATTACCCTTAATGGATCGAATAATTAACGTACTGGTTTGTTCGCTAAAGCTCTCTTTAAGTCCACAAAACAATTTTCAGTACTTTCGTTCCAATAGAACGTTTGGTTCAACTTTAATAAGACGTATAGCGCTACTGCTCTCTCTCTCTCTCTCTCTCTCTGCGAAATGATGAATGAATAGAAGAAAGAACCCAGCTGGACCTAAGAATCGTCTTACATCGTGGATATTTAGTGGAATTAGGAACTCCAAAATAGCGCGCAATTTCATCTCTTCCGGTACGATGCGTTTAGCAGAGATTACATGTCCTAGGTAAGGCACTATTTCTTTCAGGAACGCATATTTCTATAGATGTATGGTAAGTCCCGCCACGCGCAACGCATCTGAAACTTTAATCAGTCTTTCTTTGAGATCAAACCACTCTCGTCCTGGAATTAAAATGTTATTCAGATAAAACCGACTTCCTTTACCAATTGCAAATTGTAATTATCCATTTGCAAGATCTAGGGTGATATAAATCTTGCTATCACTCAGTAGTCTGAGATGGTCATCTAAATTAGGTAGCGGGAAGTTCATCCTCACTGTATGATTATTTGATCGTCTCAGGTCCGCTACCATTCTAGATTCTCCATTTTTCTTCTTGACTAGTAAGACTGGACTGGCGTATGGGGAAGATGTTTCAGTCATTAATCCATTTTCTTTTAATTCTTTGATGATTACCTTAAGCTTCTCACGTTCTGAATTACTTGCACGGTATGTTTTGCAATAAAAGGGTTTACTACGGGGTATCTTTCTGATTTACATACTGATATGATCTGTACAGCCCAAATCTTCATAGTTTCTAGAGATAGTATCGCTATACATGTTTAGGACTTTTAATAAATCATCGACTACTTCCTTTGAATTACCCGGATCTATATCTAGTTCGGACATCGTTATCTTAGTTGTATTTTTCAAAGGTTCAAGTAAATTTATTGCCCTCACTTAGCATTGATCAGGTAATTTTTTTAAAGTTTGATCTGAATGACCAACGTTCAGATATGCTAGTAAGAAATCTTCTTTTTTGTCCACCGCATTAATAAAATATATGGAGTTTGGAGGTATCGTGAAATTGTCTTTTATAGATAAGTTACGACCCATGTTGTGGACTTTCAAATTCGTAAAGGACATGTTTTTGTTTTCCTTAAACATCAGCTGATCACCGCTCTTATTATAGTCGACATCATGTAATTCTGTAAATGTCCTTCCAATGAAGACATCCACTGGTTGAGTATTGTTGGGTACTACTCGTAGTCAAATTCCTTCTGCAATCTCTCTGCCGACTGCAACTCGGCACACTATCACTCCGTTTGATGATACTCTGTAGTAAGTAGGAACCCAACTCTTTAATTCTAATCGTCTTTGGATTATGGAGTAGTTGCTCTGCAACGCAGCTGATTCTCTGATACTACAATCGGAGCTTCCGGGATCAATAAAAGCATTCCATTCAGTGTCATCCAAAAATAAGGATTTAAAATATCTGTTTATTGCAGGATTGTTATTGTCTGTTATTTGTCAAAGCTCACCTCTTTCAGTTGTTGCTTTCGGACAATGTCTCCTAGTGTGTCCTATTTCCTTGCAGAATTGACATCTTTCTTTTCGATGTGGAATTATTAATCTTCTTCCATTTTGGTGCCTTGGATTCTTCTACCTTCTTTGTTACGTCTGTTGGGTTAAGGTCTTCACCCTTTTTCGTTTAAGAAGACTCTAGGGAACTACGAATTCTCTCTCCGCGTTGAGAATTTAACCGCTCGTGCCTGTTCAAATCATGTAGCAGCTCATCATAGTCCTCGCACTTCTCCACTGCCGAAGAATTACATAGGTCTCTGGACCATAACCACCTTCCGCTTTTATAAAAGTTTTCTTAAACGCGTATTCAAAATCTGACCAAGATTTAAGTTTAACAGAATTCAATTGGAACCAGTTCAAGGCTCCGGATTCCACATGGGCTCGCGCTGTTTCGCATACAAATCCATCTGGCCATCTATGTAATGGTCTCATGCGATTAATATTTTCTAGCCACTCTTTAGCCTAGATGCCATGTTTCTCTCGTCCATTGTGTACATGAATTCGCTGTCTTTTATCCTGATTACACATTCTATTTGCGTTGAGGTTAGGGTTACTAAACTGAATTGGATCACGATAAATACGCTCTAAATAGGTATCCTCGATGGATTGTGATAATTCAAATGCATTACTTTTCCTTTGTAGTTGAGATGACACTGATTCATTATCCTCCTATTTTTATAGGAGGATAATGAATCAGTGTCCTTTTGCGAACGAGAATTACTGTTTACTACCGGTCGGTTATTCAGTATATTGCGCTCAACTTGTTCAAACTCCTCTATAGGGATACCTTGAAAACGTTAATAAGCCATTTCCGCGTGTCTTTTGCTTTAAATTCGCCCTAATTTATTCGAATTCGCTCATGCCTTCGTTCAAAATATGGTTTTATTAACGTTCTAATTCTATTAAACAAGATTTCACTTACTTTACAGTTCGGGTCGCTTCGTATTACCGAACAAACATTTTCGATAATCGTTGCTTGACTTCGTATATTTACAAACGATTGAAGTACTAAATTTTTCAAAAAAATTCTCATTCAAGTTTTCTTTATTTCGCACAATTATTGTTATTTAACATTTTGATAAGAAAATGTTAAGGTTCTCGCCATTTATTTGGTACATATCTCGCTAGGTTGCCGATATAACCTATTAATCTGACATAATTATCGCTCGTACTGCGCTTGGGTGGTGACGGGTAGATTAGCTTGTTATGAATCTTATGAGTCTTATCTTATTTCGCACTTATGAAACATAGCCTCTCAATCCCAAACACAAAAGATATCAAAGGGATCAAAAAATAAACATCGGATATTAAATATCACAGTTTTTTTGCACACACTGAATTCCTTCCGCTTCAAAAGTCTTAAGTAATCGCAAAGTTCGCTTCTTAAAGTGTCAGTAACATGCACATCTACTAACGCTCGTCGGTCGAATTTATCATTTTTTCCTTTCTTACCGTTCGAAGCACACTAACACTCCCAAGGCCATTTAAGGGATGTTAGGGGAAAGGCAATTGAAATCTTTGAAATTTTTTTCTCAGCCTATTCCACAACATTGGCACTTATGTTTATGTTAATCAATGTTATAACGCAATTTCAAGAATCAGCCTGCTGAACTGATTAAATACAAATCTTATATAATCAAAATGTGTCTCATCGCACCAGAGCATATCCGCACGTTCTCAACGTTCTCAACCATCTCCCCAATTATCCTCTCCTCGCGTCCTCTACAATTCGTAGTTTTGATAACCCGCGACAGCTTCTAACACAACGTTGTGCAGTCCATCTTTCAGTAACTACAGAGCAATCAAGATCCATGCAGGTCTGCCGCCGCACGTAGTATATGTACCGCTGTCGCTAGGGACACTGCCAACCGCCCTGACTCAAACCAGCTACCTCCCATTTTCTTTCCACAAGACTCAAACCCTTTCCAACTCCATAATAACATTCAGTCAACCCCAAAATCTACCCTCAGCACTTTTAGCAAAACAATTCCGAAGATTATCCACATAAAACAGCCAATAAACTTTCAAATTAAGAGTAGCCACAGGAGTTTCCGTAAAACTACAGGTTATGTTCTAAACTCCACAATAATATTATAGCGCCCCCAAAAACCACCTCTAGTACTTTTAACGAAACAATTCCGAAGATTCTCCATATAAAGCAACCAGTACACTTTTCACTTACATATATTTACAAAAGTCATTTACAGAAAACTCCAGGTTCTAATTTGAACCCCATATTAATATTAAATAATCCAACTTTTTTCAATGAAAAAATTACTGGCTGTTTCACAAAAAGAATATTCTTATCTTTTTCTTTAATAGTACTAAGGTTATAGTTTAAAGGCTGCATCATATTATTATAGGGTTTTGAACATAACGTCCAGTTTTCTGAAAGTGACTTCTGTGAACATTTCCAAATTAAAAATCTATTGGCTGTTTACATGGAGAATCTTCAGCACTTTTTCGTTAAAAGTACTAGGGGATATTTTGAGAGATCTGAATATTATTATGAGGTATTGAACATAACCAAGAGTATTTTGAAGGCGACTCATGACACTATTTTTAATTTTTTTTCTCAGCAGACACACTTTGTACTC
Source organism: Belonocnema kinseyi (assembly GCF_010883055.1). Classification (NCBI taxonomy): domain Eukaryota; kingdom Metazoa; phylum Arthropoda; class Insecta; order Hymenoptera; family Cynipidae; genus Belonocnema; species Belonocnema kinseyi. The sequence goes on along the minus strand of NC_046666.1, from coordinate 116,543,630 downwards.
TTTTCCTAAAACTTCTGGCGGCGGTCTTTGTGGGATGTTGAATTAGCACAAATGTAAGAATTTTAATTTTTGAAACGATTGCAATCACAATGTTCGCCAGTTAGTGACACCCTCAGACAACTTACCTTCTGCTCCTCAAACTCAGATTTGCCGCAATTACTTGGCTCACAGTACAGAAGGTCCTCGTAGGCACTATTATTATAACTAAATTAAGGACAAAGCTGTCGGTTATTTTACGTGCGATCATCCTGGCGTTTGTAAACAAGATTTCCCCGCTAAGGAATGTAAAGTCAAGCGTAACTCAGGAAACGAAAAAGGGGATCAGAATTAAAGAACAATACTGAGACTATCCCTTAACATAAAAGCAAACTAAAGAATTTAATTTTAAAAACCTAACAATCTCCCAATACCGCATCTGGTTTTCGATTGCACACTCTTTCCTTCACCAAGTCAAATCGTGGAAGGGCTATGGAGCTTCCGTTCACTGTACGCGTCTTCGGGTTGCATATAGAGGGTCGCTGTAGCAAGGGTTTCTGTAGAATATGGTTACAATAACTAATAAGCAGTCACGGACAATTTTCCAGGCGTAATCCCGAAGAAATTAACCCCAAGCCGAGGCGTCAAAACCGTGCGAAAAGCTGAATGATATTTGGGTGAGGTGTCTCGAACTGCGACTCTGTGAAGCTGGGCGACCTATGCTTTACAAGGATGGGCCGATCAATTTTCTATAGCTGCTCATGGGAACAGCAATGACAACACCATAGTTGTAGTAAGTGCGGCTCAGAAAATCAAATGCGCAGGGCTCCCGATAATGGGCCGGGCAAAAATGCGGACTACACTAGAGTTAGGAGAGCCAATCAAGACGGAGTCCATGCGACGAACTGACAGAATCTCAATAGTTTTCGGTGGAAGAATCGACTCAATGACCTCTGGACTACCAATTCTGGCATGTATAATGCGGCAAAGGCTTTAGCGGATGCAAACCGTAAAACAAAACCATCGACTCCTGGACGAAAGGACGAACTCAGATCCCTTGATATCGGGTCACGATCTACATCACGATCTACATCCCATGCCGTAAAGGTGAAAAATAGACAAGATTCTCTTTTTAAAATGGTCAGGAAGAATTGGGAAAATGTATAAAATTTTATCCATCTCGAGTACTCGCTCCTAAGGCCCGAATTAAGAAAGCACAGGAGATAAACTTCCATAAACAGCTTCTCGACAAGAGGATGTACGGCATGTACCACAGAAATGTAAAAAATCAGTCGATGTCGTATCAGCTAATGTTTGCTCTCCTTAAATTATCCGTATTAAATTCAAGCACGCAGAAACCAAAGTCTAAGGCGCGGCGGCCACTCCGCATATTTGCACGAAACGTATTTCAATTATACTTTTATCAATTCAGCCATTTCAATTTCAATCGCAAAAGTTAAACTTATGATAGGAAAAAATTCAAAACTTAAGGTTCACCATTAAAACTCAGAAGTCTAAAATTGTAGCCATTAAACATTTTTTAAATTATTCAATTATATGAAGCAAAATTTATTTTTTAATCTGAGTTTGAAATGCTTAACTTTTTGGAATATTTTAAAAATGTAATACGAATATTCAATTTCAAAAACTAATTTTTATTTAAAAAGCTAATTTTCAATGGTGGAATAATTGCCAATCAAAGAAATGAATTTTCAACTAAAACGATGAATTTTATACCAAAAAAGACCCATTTTCAACCAAATAGCTGAATCGCTTTGATGAATATGAAATCATTTTCATCGGGAAAGGGGATGATTTTAGAAAGTACACATTATTAAATCAAGTTCCAAATTTATTATAATGTGCTGCACTTTAAAATAATATAACTACATCATCGTTTTTATTTAGATTTAGTATTTATTTGTAGCGTCTCCGCTTTGAGGCAGACCCATCATCACTGTTACATCTCATTCTCATCTGTAACATTGCAAGGGAAAAAGTCTTCTTTTAATATATGTTTGAAGAAACTGATTCACTTTCAATTTATCAAAAATGTTGATAGTATATCGTATTGCTACGTTAAGAAAAATGAATTTCAAAATTCTACAACAGGATAGCACGACATCACACAGGTGTAGTACTTTTAATTAATATATTCACCGTAATATTATTAGCTTCACTCAAGTGTTTTGGTTTTTCAAGATGCCTTTTATTAAATTTCGGTTTCGTCTTCGTAGAAAATAACCTGCTTTAAAGTATTAAATTGCCCCTACTTGAGTCATGTTTTGACGTAAACGCTTTGGCATCCATCAAACTGGTATTTTCTTTAACAACTGCCACAACTCGAGCCATGAATGATATGATTGCCACAAGGGATTTTATTTCCTTTATCGATGTCGTACTTTTTAAATTTTAATTTAAAATCGATAATATCTCGAATAATTTTGGAGATGTCGATCAGTTACAGAAATAATAAAAGGTCAGTTCGCTATCTATTTTCATCACCTCATGGCGTTGCATTATTTGCATCATTTGAAAGCTTTTGGTGCTTTTTTTCTGTTGCTGATTATTTTTTGTTTACTTCTTATTTAAAATATGTGATAGCGGTTAAACTTGAAGAGTTGATCGTTTTTTCATTTTAAAAACTGCTTTTGTTTTAGAACGTAATAATTTATGCATAATGTAATATTCATAATGTACTTTATTAAATCATCCATTCTTCCGATGAAAATTATTTCATATTAATTTGACATAAAACATCCTAATTAAACAAAAATTTTTTTTAATTTCTTAAACTTCCCTTCTTACTTGAGAATTCGATCTTGGCACAGAAGAAACAAACTCAAAAACGCGGTGTGGATTTTTTCGAGAGTAAGGCGCTGATCCACGAGTCCAAAAAACGATCTACAGCAGTCTGAGAAAGAAGTTTAAAGCGCCAACAACGCGCAATCGCTCTTGCTAGACGAGTAGATAAAGAGAAATTTCTGATCGTCGAAAGGTTGCAGTGTGCGTGACGAACGGAAATGGATAATTGCTCGAAATCCTTATAATTTGCTTGGGGAGTGTCAGTGGGAGAAGCTTCATCATGAAAATGAAAAAGGCTGTCCAGTAAGCTTTACTCGTCAAAAGCTATTCGGGGTTATTCTATTGCAGGGTCTACTAATAAAATTAAGCTCGAGGATCCATTTCTCGAGTGATACGATCAGCTGGATTTTAATTTGTAGGGACGTGACCTTAAAGGGTGCTAAAGAAACCGCTGCACCTATGAAATCCGACTGGATATATAAAGTGCAAACATTAGGTTTTGCATTATTTGTGCATTATGTTCGTGAGCGATTTTTGTTGTTTTGCCCCACTTTGATAAATGTAAACCTCATTACTAGCCCATTGATAACATTTAAAAATGCTTAAAAGGTTTTACAGCGCGGTCGGTATTTCTCAAAAATAGTAATTAAAAAACAAAAACTTTTTACACTTCTAATTATTTAGGACCAGAGACACATTTCTGAATGCCTTTTATTTAGCATGCCAAATTTTTAACACGATACCTTATTCCGTGTGGACGTAAGTTGGGAAAGAAAAGTACCGATGTAACTTCCACTTTTATTTTCTTCGAAATTTTTTTTCTTCAAAATTTCCACCGGAACAAAGCAGAGACATGCACTTTATTACCTCCTTTTTCATTTCCTAAACTTTCAGAGCGATACCTCATTTCGTTTCGACGTAAGTTGGGAAAGAAAAATTGAAGACCAGGTTTGGTCACGTGACCCTCTCGTCACATAGCCTTAAAGTAATTTAAGTGGTTTAAATTTTGAGATTAAAATTAAGATTTCAATTTCAAATTATCAATTTATATTATTTAATTTTTAATTCTTTTAATCACAACAGTCACTGCGATCACTTTTCACAAACGCTTCATTTACTGGAAATTATGAACGCCTTGGATACTAGTAAATGCGCACAATGGGATTAATGCAAATGTGCTTAACAGCCACCATGCCCTAGATTCCACTGGGTACGGAAAGTTTCATTGTGACATATCAAAACGGTGTCATTTTCACTTTGACATACTCTCAGCTAGGACACATACTACCTAGTTATTCATCTCATGCGTGAACGACCTACAGCCAAAAGCACAATGCGATACTAAAAGTACTTTATTACCATCTACTTTACTCTTACGGCATGAGCCTCAATACCTCTCCCCTGAAAGGTCCCAGCAAAATAGAGTCAAGTATCGAGAATAAGAAGTGCCGCATATACTGGAACAGAAAGAGATGTATAAAGACATTATAAGGAATCATCGTCACTCTTGGAAATGCCAAGCTTTCACTGCGTAATAGCCTGGAAAGCATCCCTTCATTTTAACAGAATGCTAAGATATTTGCAGGGAAAATTCCCATCCTATTCCTATCGTCGTGAGACGTGGTTCCAGCAGAAATTTTACGAGCTTGAAATGACTGATCACACGGTACGATAAAATCACGATAAGCCGGCGAAACCCTCGTTTTCTTGAGAAAATAAACCGACCCAAAGATAAAAGCTTTCTGCATCCATATCGCAAGTGCCTCGGCATATTTTTGGCCCGCGGGTATTGCTTAAGGTTGCAAACCTTCGATAGTTTCTTAACTTTGAGAGCAATCACATTTACCGATTATTTTGGGTTGAATCTTTTCAGCTTCTTTTTAAGATTTTGATACATCTCCTACTTTTCCTTCCCCTTGGCAGTAATGTTCTGGTCGGTCGGAGCCGAGAATTCAATCGCGACTATAGTGTGTCATTTCCAAGGACAGTTTCATATCGAAAAATCGTTTCCAAAATTCGATTTATAGAGACATAATATTATACACAATAAAATCAACTTTTTGTTGCCCTTATGTACTTAATTTCCTCCATAAAACTCCATGAGTTTATTTGTAAAGTTTTATTTGGGTACAATTCATATTTTGAGTTCAATGTTAGACGTATCATTTTGCAGAGTGTTATTTTCCAAGTTTATTTTTCTTACAGGAATTTTCAAAAATTCAACCAAAAATACTTAAAAAACTTTACGTTTATAGTTTTTTTTTTAAATTGAAATTAATAAACGTTTTATTTTTCAAATATATGTTCAAACTTTTATTTTTATACTATAATGTGCGCAAAGCGTTTTTATATTCTCATAATTCATAATTGAGAAAACATTATAATTTTTCGAAATTTTACATCATTTTTCCAACGAATCTCCACGTTTTGAGACCCCCTCAAGCTTAAAATCAAGTTTTGGCGATGACGTCTCTAAGTCTATACCTTCATCCGACCGTGAACACGATAACTTTCGAAAAAATTAACGGATCAAATAGAGCTTTGGTACACTTTTTTTACGTCATTAAAGAAAGAAAAAGTTCGATTACCAGATATTTAGTAAACAAATGTAAAAATTTAAAGAATTTTCAAAATTTCTTTTCCCAATTTTTTTTAAGTCAAAAATTGTATGCACGGCCATTCGTAATACTCAGAAAGCCGAACAATTTATCTCTATAACTTGTTTCGTTAAAAAAAAATCAAAGTTATAGCAATAAATAATTAAACCATTAAGTGAGATATTAGAAATAACATACTTCAGCCCATAGGATTAAGATGTTGAATAATTCATTTATTTCCATTCTTCGACGTTTCAAAAACTTTACGTTCTCCTCATCAGAATAGAGTCGTATACATAAAAGTTCCTTATCGTGTCATGTCAAGTAATGTTATTGGTCCTAAATTCTCTTTTTGTTAATTGTTAGTATTGTTAGGTAGGATGGAAAAAACTACGTTTTGCTCCATTTTGCAAACGAGAAAAAGAGAAACAGGACAAATTACAGAGATACGCATAGCATTACCGAATCATTAGTTTGGTATCATGAGAGTTAGAAGATTTAAAAATAAAATTTATAACTAAAATTAAACAAAAATAATTGCAAGAATTACATATGATTGGTAAACATGATGAAAAAAATTATAAGATAATATAAAAATTGTTACATAAACTATTGATAAATTTTCAAGTCTGAATTTTTAATTATGAATGAGATCTGAGATAATATTTAAACAATTATTACCATTTTTTTATGAAAAACATTTCCGCTATTATTCTTTTAAATTCGCTAGGTTCATGGTGTCATGTAATATATCGTGACCCTATCTGTATATATTTAATTGTGAACCATTTTAAACTCTAAGGGAATTGACAATGCAACTATGTGTAATAGCGGCTCTACCCAAAGACTCTTGGGAGCAGAACCTTCTGGAAGAACACTTGGAAAAGGGTGGAACTGAGTTGCACCCACTCTTACATTATGGATTACACGTGGACCTTTCGCGTCAAGCAGAAACTTCTAAAAGAACACATGGAAAGGCGTGGTACTAAAGTGCGCCCACCCAAGTATAAAAGCAGATATCCTGTAACCTCAGACCAATTAAATCCGAATTCCGGACCTTCTTTACACCATTATTATTTGTGTGATTATTTACAGCACGTCTCCCAGATCTTCATAAAGGTAATCAACGATTTCTACATCTCCGGAATATGTACAATTTTATCTCTCTCATCTCAACGTTTCTCGTTCATCCCATGTTGTTATTTCCCTTCCACAATCCTCAAGAGCAAATAACTACATTTTCCTCCGAGTCGTTCCTCCCCTAAATTCTTGTAGGCATTCCCTACCGCTATATCGATCTTTCAATAAATGTCTATTACTAATCTCTATTTCATATCCATCACTTATTCAAATGACCCCTGAAATTCTATTCCCTTAGCCCAGATCCATGCGTTCTGTACATACAGCAGGTAATATCACTGACCACTTATGTATTGTTCATAATTTCCATCCTAGGACGTAACAATGGTGTAAAACAATCAAATTTTCCCAATCAATTAGATGTCCAATTTCGACCTGGTGTTTAAATACGACTTTATGGTTTTTTGGATTTTGTTGAAAATTATCATGATGTTCCTTTATTCTCGTAGAGAGTAATCTGCCAGTTTGGCCAACATAACACTTTCCATAATTCAAACATTGAATTTTGTATACAACATCAGTAAGTTGAAAATTATCTAAAGAATCTTTGCCTACACGGAGAGAAACTACCTGCATTCAGTACGCGGGACCAATCACATGTTTGATATTTGAACTCAATCAAATGCACAAAGTGTGAATTCAGGTGAAAAAAGCTCTAAATACACGTGGGGAAAACACGCACAAATTCATAGACGAAGAGCGCGATATTCACATTTCAATCACTGACCCTACGTGTTCTTATTATCGATGCATATAGTTTTGAATGCTAGAGAGTCGACATGTGTCGAATACTTGGGCCTCACGTGCTCAGAACGTGAGCGGCTTGATACGAGGCGAGACTCCATCTGCGCATACCCGAAAAACCAGACTCGAGACCGTCGATATATGTTCTTTTGTTTCAGTTCACATAAATTATATAAAAATTGATGTTGAATTAATTACATAAATCAATATGTATTTTGTGAAATTTGGTATATGAATATATAGTACAGAACTTAATATTACGCAATTATACATTATGCATTATCAATTATATTTTTCATGTATATAATAGAAAATACAATGCATTATGCATTCATTTCATATTAGACACAGATCAAGGCGTAACGTCAGTTTCTGAATCCATGAAACCCCCACGTTCTCAGCACGTAAAGCTCGAGCGTTCGATGTGTGAATAACGCCACGCGCTCCACGCACGACGATTGTATACTTCAAACGATTGGAGACTATTATAACATTTACATTTAGAAAGGGAATTGAATTATTACTTTCAATCTCATGTGTGAATTTAAGTCTAGGGTGATAAGGATTAAATTGGTTTATAACATAGAGTAGTTTATCTTTCGGTAAAGTAATAAAGGTATCCTCAAAATAACTATAATATGTGTGTAAAGAAAAATCTACATTTTTAATAACATTGGATTCTAATTCTTGCATTACTAAATCGGCTAATACTGGAGAAATAGGAGAACCCATAGGTGTTCCATGTATTTGTTTATAAAAACTATTATTAAATTTAAGAACTGTTTTTTTTCATTACAAATTTAATTCCTTCTTCAAATTTGTCAAGAGGTAAATCTATGTCGGTTTTTATATCAATCCATGTACTTAAAATACTGTTAATGACTCAATGAATTGGCCTGTTTTTAAATGAAGATGACATATCTAGAGAAGCCATAATGTGATCAGAAGGATTTTATTGAAAATAATTATATTAATAAATACCAAAGAATTTTTTACTTGAGTTTTTGGAACTATAAGAGCTTTTTTTAAATGTTATTGAATAAATTAGCCATTATATATGTCGGTGAATTTATTAATGAGACAATAGGTCGAAGCGGACAATTCGGTTTATGAACTTTAGGTAAACCATAAATTCGAGGTATGTTAGTATCATGCACTAATATATCTTTACGTAAAGTATCTTGACCCAAATAACCTTTAATTTGCCATGAATTTAACATTATAAGTTTCATTTTTTAATTCATTCTCTGAATTTTTATTTATTTTCTCATACGTTGCATTATCATTTAATAATTCTTGAATTTTTTATTATATATTTACTTATTAAGAACAACAGTAATATTACTTTTGTCAGCATGTCTGATTATTAATTGTTCATTTGATTTAATAAATGTTTGTGTTCTTTTAATATTCTGTGCAAAGAATCAATCAACGCGATTTTATTATTCTGTAAAAATTAATGTGAAATGTTAATCATTCTATGTCTAATAAATCACTATCGTTTGTATAATTAATTAATCGCATATTTGACTCTATATCTTTGACAATATCTAAAATTATTTTTCGTTTGTTAGTTATAAAGAATGAACTAAAGTAGATAGATAAACTTAAGTAGATGCATTAATATAAAAAACTACACGAATTTATCTCTTGACAATTTTTAAGAAGGAATTAAATTTCTAATGGAAAAAACAGTATTTCAATTTAACAATAGTTTTTATAAACAAATACATGGAACACCTATGAGTTCTCCTATTTCTCCAATATTAGCCGATTGAGTAATGCAGGACTTACATCCAATGTCATCGAAAATTTAGATTTTCTTTTACACACATATTATAGATATGTTAACGATACGTTTATTACTTTACTGTAATATAAACTACTTTATGTTATAAACCAATTTAATTCTTATCACCCTAGACTTAAATTCACACATGAGATTGAAAGTAATAATTCCATTTCCTTTTTAAATGTGAATGTTATAAGGGTTGATTCAGGTAATGTAATTCAGATTGTTATCTTAAAGATACTTATTCTGGTAGATATTAAAATTTTTTCTCTAACTATCTAATGCAACATAAAATTTTCATAGATAAAAATCTTATTGATACGGCTCTTAAATTATCCAACGAAATTTATTCAAACTCATATTAATAACAAAAATTTTTAGAATTTGGTCAAAACTAGATAAATTCATAAAACTAGACAAAGATTCTTTAGACAATTTTCAACTTACTGATGTTGTATACAAAATTCAATGTTTAAATAGTAAAAAGTGTTACGTTGGTCAAACTGGTAGATTACCGTTTACGAGAATAAAGGATCATCATGATAATATTAGACAAAATCCAAAAAAACCTAAAGTCATAGCTAAACACCACGTCGAAACTGGACATCTAATTGATTTGCAAAATGTTATATTCTTACATCATGAACCTAACGAATTTAGAAGACTAATAGAGAAAATTTTTTTTATTTAAAAAAATGGTAATAATTGTTTCAATATGATCTCAGATCTAAATAATTATAGTCTCATATATAACATAATCTTGAATTCTTTATTTTAAAAATCAATTAAAATTTGATTTTTTTACATTAATTAAAGAAAAGCAATAAAAAAGAATTAATAAAATTTGAAACGAACTAATTTAACTAAGTTGTCATTGTCATATTAAACTTGTAATTTAACCAAATTTTCTATTTTTCTTTACATGTACAACTATTGATACATTATAAATGCTAACTGTTAATCTTCTCATTTTTTAAATTTATGAATTTTTTATAATTTTTAATTAAAATAAAATATTATTGTAAGTTTTCCTTCATAATTAATAATTTATCAATTGTCCATGTAACAATTTTTATAATTGTATGACTTTATTTTTTTTTCTCATCTTTACCAATCACATGTAATTCTTTCAATTATTTTTGTTTAATTTTATTCACAAAATTTATTACAAATCTTAGAATACTCATTACACCAAACTGATGATACGGCAATGCTAACTGTGTCACTGTTATTGGTCCTCTTTCTCTTTTTCTCGTTTGAAAAATGGAGCAGAACGTAGTTTTGTTTCCATCCTACCAAAATGTTTCTTTTAAAATTTACCACTGTTTATAAACTTTTCAATAATGTAATGAAGTTTAAAATAACACTTAATGAAATTTATTTCACTTATTAATATAAAATGAAGATAACTCAAAGGTAAATATAAATCTTGTTTCAATGCTTAACTTCAATTTGAATAGAAAACATATATATATATATTTTTTTGCATTTCTATTTAACAGATTCTAATTATATTCATCTTTTACCATTTTTCACAAAGAATAATTGAGAACAGGAGAATTCAGGACCAATAATATTACTTGAAATGATAAGATAAGGAACTTTTATGTATACGACTCTATCCTGATGAGAAAAATGTATAGTTTTCAAAACGTCGAAGAATGGAAATAAAGGTTTTTATACTATTATAACGGTTTGACATAAGAGTTATAGCATTTACAAAATTTTTGTCATCAACCGAAAATGAAAATGTTAAGCCAAAAAACGCCAGATATGAAAAAAGTTAAGAGAAGAAGAACGTTGCCCTTTGAAAGCCGTAAAAGATTATCGTTACAAGTCTTTGAATTTTCTTAAAAGATCGAAAATTCAAATTTTGATCGCACAAAAATAATAAAAAATAAAAAATTCCATTTTGTGCGCAACTATGCAAAATACTAATAAAGATGAATAGATAAAAATTGTGCCACTAATAATTATCTACAAATCTGTTTTAACTTACTTTTTGATAGGGCGCGTATTTTTGTTTTATTTGTAAAAAAAACTAGATTAAAAATAAAAAATTAAAATTTTTGGACAAGCGACACAAGCTACGAAAAAAAATAAATGAACGGAAGTTATTTAACTGAGAAAGAGCTGCAGATTTTTTGATAGTTTTTTAATAGGATGCGTGATTTTAGTTTTATTAGTGAAAAATAACATTAATTTTTTTCAATTAAAAAAAGACCCAGGCTACGAAAAAAATTCGTGAACAAAAACTGTGCACAGAAAACACATCTACAAATTTTTTAGAAATCAATTTTTAATAAGAAGCTTAGTTTTGGTTATGATCGTAAAAAATAACATCAACAATGAAAATGTAACATTTGTGGAAAAATGACAAAAGGCACGAAAAAAATTATAGACAAAAGTTGTTCACAAAAAAAGGATATAAATTTGTTATAATTTATTACGTGAGAAAGTATTCCAAATTTTAGGAATTTTAACACTGTTCTTTTTAAACTAATGACCTCGATATCGGTTATGGTTTTATACATCGCAAATTTTAATTTTAAGCCAAACGATGACAGATAGATAAAAGGTTTAAAAGAGTATTAGATAAGGCTTGATATTCTGGTTTCATTTTTCAATAATACTATGAAAAAAATATCGAAAATTCAAATTTGAAGCCAAACGACGCGAAATATGGGGAGAAGTTTTTGATGGAATTTCAGCGTTTAAAATTCCTACATCATTTTATAAAACAATTTTTTGGAAGAACTCCTCGTTTGTAATTTATTTTATGAAATTGATACGCAAAAATAAAAAATTTCTATATTACGCCAAAAGACACAAGATACGTAAAAAGTCTAAAACAAGCCTTGTATAGGAGTTTTTGTTTCATCCATAAAAATAATATGAAAATAAGAATCCTTTTTTCAGCATAATAACGAGAGGTAAAGAACAACGCCTGAAGAATGGATAGTAGATTTTTATTGTAAGAAATTCATAAAATAAATATAAATTTAAAAATTCAGTCAAAAAATTATGTACAAAATACGCAAGGTGAAGATGCATTCAAATACTGGAATCTAAAAAAGATTTTTCTGATAAAGTTTCATTCAAGCATTCCAAGTACAAAGAATAAGTAACCGAGCGCGAATCAGGAGATCGGACAAAGCCGGGCCCGAGGTGCGTTCAAATTTGTGAGAAATTTATTTTTAGTGAATTTATCTAATTTAACATTTTCTCACAGAATTGATAATTAAATTAACGAAAATTGATCAACGAAAATTCTGCAGTGCAGGACAATAGACGTGTTATAAGAAGAACACTAAGAATAGGTCTAGAGGTCATTCTTCGCATCCTGCATTTGCACCTCTTGATATTCTATGCGAGAATACTACTTTTGCCATGCAAAATACATTTAAATAAAATGATCTCCAATACAATAGAACCTGGACTGAATAATGATTTCGATCATGCCTTGCATTGGTCTTGATGCTATTTCCAAGGCATCCAAATGTAAACAGATAGATCCGTATGAATCATTTCCCATTGGAATACATAATATTAAGCAATATAAGCACACCAGTAACTGCACACTGCCCCTTTGTCGCTACTCATCTGGTGGTCACGTATGGTTGAGCAAGTCTCTCTCGACCCTGCGGGCTCCTCACTAATTAAAAAACGGTGGGGGCATCTGTTCTAGGATTTTGTTTATCCGAGGTAACTAATTCCAGGTCCCAGTGTACATGTACCAGCATGTCTAAAGGACTTCTGAACATGGAAAAAACCGAAAAGAAAAGACAGAACATGTGACTTGGAGACAACCTGCACTGTCAAAATTGCAATTTTTGTGAATAAGTTTAGGAATAAGTTTCTGCAGGCATACTTTCTCGAACCAGTAGGCTTTGAATTTGATTTAAAAATAAATTCATAGAAAATAATTTTAAAACTAGGTACTTTGTTAAAGAAAGTATTAACTTTTTATATTACAGTAGTATAAATTGCCCGATCATAGTTTGTCGAGCTTAGTCTAGGACATACGATTATTCGAGATACATGAAGTTACAGAAAGTTAAACATGCATACAAACCTGCAGCTTGGATGTCTGCATTATTCTGTAATCACCAGGCGGTATGACATTATCCATGCATTTAGTTGACATTGGTGTGATTTCTGTGTTACATATTTCCAATTTGTCAGAATTACGCTGCGATAAAATATTTCCTTCATATCCACAGTCAGCAGTGAATGTTGTAGTGCGATGACTCTTATCACAAACGTCCGTAAATCTGTGATCGATTATTTGCTTTATACTTGAATTTGTGTGTCTTAAAAGGGAGTTAGATTGCGTATCGTCGCTAAATATGCCAAACGTATATTTTGCTGCACTTTTATTTTTTAAGGTTTCGAAACCAGTATTATTGTTACAGCTGATCAACAATTCGCTGTCAATAGGATCAGAGATTGCAGCTATATCGACCGAATGATGAATACCTGATTGTAGTTTCTGAGACTCATTAGCATTTACGATCTCGCAAAATAAATTACGGGTTTTTCCATTTCTTAAATTCCTAGGCCTTGTGCTTCCATATTCTACTTCTACTAATTGTAAAGGCATAGATGTTAAAACGAAAACTTCATCAGCACGTTTCGTGGACTTTGAAAATACTTTTTTTTGTTGCAACAAGTTTAACTTTATTGTTCCTGTTTCTTTATTACTCTTAACTTGATTATCCAAAGCAAATTCTTGCACATTTTTATTGAATATAATTCCATTTTCTTTGAATATATTGTTTGATGAACAGAACATTTGTTCAGAATCTGAGAATTTTTGATGTTCATGTTGTGTATTCGGCTTATGTTCTAGATCAGAAATGTTTTTAAAAATTATTTGTTCATTTTTCTCTGTTTCTAAAACAAATAACTGCAATCTTTTAAGAAACTTATGAATATCTTCATTGTGTAAACATATATCAACCAGGTTCGATAAGATGTTTAAATATTCACGATCCTCATTTGCTTCATCTTCATATACAAATTTTCTTTTCTTTATAATTGTAGCTTCACCATAAAATTTCAAAGATTTTGAATTTCCACTTTTTAGGTCAGTTTGTCTGACTGCTGGAAATTCATCATTCTCAAGGCTAAGACTTTTAGAAAAAATTGTATTGGTGTTAGTTTGTTCATGTATAGATTCTATTTCTCTATTATTTTGAAAGCATCGAAAGAATTCGCTTGATTTATCTTCGTCAACATCTTTCATCATAAACTCTTTTTCCTAAAAAAAGGAACAACATTATAAAATTTGATTTTTGAATAATGCATATCCAGGCACAGGGACGATAGAGTGTGAAAACCGCAAAAAGAGCCCAATAGCTTATACGATTTCCGGTACTCTCTGCGTTCCCTTGAAGAAATGAGCAAGACCCTGTCTATTTCGTAATAAAAAAATGAAATATTCCACAAGTGTTATGGGGCCTATTTGAAACTGATTTCGAGCCGCAACCTCTTTGGTCCTTCATGCAGGGGCCAATTTGTTACGAAAAAATTAATCAATATGAACCTATCGCTGAAAATAAATGCACCAAAGGATTCTACGGGAAAAATTACTGAGAGAGTATGTATTACATTGTCATTCTTTCCCTACAATTAGTTGTAGAAAAATCATAAAGAATGTATCAATGCCTTGCGTTTATGGTTATTACTTTTATTTATTTAATTCAGACAAGAAATAGAATATTTAACATATTTCAAGAAACTCAAAAGTTTTTTGGGTATACATTTAAATAGAAATGCTTAATGGTCAATTTTCTCTTAATTTAATTTTTTTAAAATTATTTTTAATATACTTAAATATATAATTTTGTTTAAATTATTCTTTTACGTGTGGGTTACGCAGAAGACACAGAAACTATCCATAATACGAACCCTTGACAATTTTCGTTTTTACAGCATTGTATATAATGCAATAATACTAAGAATAACATATAGTAGAGAACTGAAATGGTTGTGCCACGAGCTCGCTGGTTTACCACCTCTTGTTTGCCCCCTCTTGAGGGGCCTCCACCTCTACCGCGAATCATCAGGATATATGTGTCCAGCAACATTCATTGGCTGCCTCGGCCTTGCATCGATACGCCTACTGTAAGCAAATTTTCCAAATGCGTATATTCCAAAAAGTGCAGGTCGATTTTGAAATCAATAAAGATATACTTTCAATAATAATGCTTTTCGGCACATAAGCAGTTGAGACAGCCGCGGTCCATTCGCATGCGATTGATTAGCATGCCTAAGTTTTCATTTCCTTGAAATAGTACAATTTCTCAACTACCAATTAATATAATAGAATTAAAAACCGACTCAAATATTTCCTGACATATTGAGAACTGCAGCATGGCTTCACGGTCATGGACGAATTGGTGCAATTGTCAGGAGGCTCAGCACAGTTGTTGACAACTGTTCATATACTTATAACATTTTCGACTTAGAAATGCAGACAACTTTTTTGAATAAAATAATCTAAAATTACAAGTAAGTTATAACTCTAATAGCACGGAACGTTCCAGGAATGTGCCTGGAAAGTTCTACGGGAACCTTCGGAACGTTCCAGGAACATTCCCCGAGCGTGTACAATCCCTTTCGAGGTGAGCGAAAATCACTCGGTACTACCCGCGTTATACTGTAGGAGATCAACCAATTCAGTGTACGGGGCTCCTACACAGATCGCTGATCAAAATCTCTAATAGTCACCCCAGACGAAGAGCTTCACAAAATTACCATGTAATGCTCTTCGCGCGGGCTCATCAGTATCAAAGGTCTTTAGTTTCAGGCAACTCTCACTCTGTTGACACTCTTCATCATACATATTGTATAGCCTATTTGTCGCCACACTTTCGTGAGCCGTGAAGCAAGGTGTAGCGAACAGGCAAGCGTCTAGACTGTTTTTGTAAATCCAATACGTTCGTATGGACCATATTCGATTATTATTCATCCGTTTGTCAACATGAGATTCCTTATTATATGATACAATCTATTTACAGGCAAAAACAAGGTCTGTAATACTTGAAATACAATATAGGTAACATAGAATATTTTATTCATAATTAAGACAGTACATTACCTCTTTTAAATAACTAAATAGTACGAGTAATACATTTTTTTTTGCTAATTGCCTCCAAATTTGAAGCTACCCTTTTTTTTACTTTTTCCTCACATATGGCCTGTGAACCCACTTCTATTTCCTCTCTATACCCCCACTCCCTCTAAAACAAATCATGCAAACTTGGAATTAGAAAATTAACTGGTTTAGTCAATAATGTATAATCTGCGGCCATTCAAGTTGTACCATCTTTTTCCAAATAAAAAACAAAACACTGGAATTGCATATTTCGAATCATATTTTGCAAGAATCCCCTTTTGCTTGCATTCCGGAACAATATCATCTAAAGCTACCCGATCATTTGCGTTCAACTCACATATTTTCGTTTGTACTGATTGCAAACTTTCTGTCACTTGAATTTTCATTTGAAGCTTATTTGTTCGTCAAATCACGTCAAATTTTTGCAAGACACATTCTCGTTTTTCATTTAATGGCATACTACACCACGAGTAGCTTTAAGCACGTCTTTACTGAGGGGAGACCAATGTTCGCAGGGCGCGTAATAAAAACATTGGCCATCGCCAATGGTTTTGCTATAGCGTGAAAAACCATGCCCAAAGACCATTTTTTTGTCATTCTGTGGACATTGAATTCCAAGCGTAAAGACGTGTGTAAACCTAAGTGTGATAAGATATTTCATTCGAAACCGATATATGTCATGAGCCTATAGGGCCCCCTGAAAAGTGAGCATCCGAACGCTCTTTGCCGAAATGATGCGAGAACAGCCTATGAAGTGAATGTGAAATTCCTCAAAGACCAGCTGATATTTAACCTTGGATTTTTGGAGTACTAAATCTTGTTGCTACAATGTTTTCCTGAATGTTTTCTTGATTTTGAGTGTTCGAATATTCACAATTGTAACACTTTGCGACTTAATTGCTGATAAATTGAAGGTTTTACGGATTCTATTTTTGTTGACACGGTTCTAGATGAACACATGGGATTCATGTGGTTTTCGCAGGGTTTCGTTGGGCACGGATGCTAATCTGAAAAAGTGAACTCGATCCCAGCGTAATCGCAGTAAAATTTCCGCCATAACCACATCGCACGAACGTAAGATAGATGGTTACAGTCTGTGACGGAATCAATACGACGATCCGGCAAAAGTCTCGTGCACCCTGAGGAAACGGAGCGACTCAAGAACGAACGTCTTCTGTATTTCCCCCATAAGTCTTTTAGCATATTGTTGAAGCACAGGGATGGTTATGAGGCTATTAAAGAGTGAAAGCTTAGCAACTCCTAGAGCGCTGATGATACGGACGATCAGTTTAACAGAATATTCCGGGTTTTTGTCAACTGATGCCAAATATTTGATAACGAACATAGTTCGGTTCTCGAAGTCAAGAAAGACTATGTCAGGCCTCGAGTTTGAAACAGAAACAATTGTCCAGAATATAAAGTTCCAGTATACTCAATTGACTCTTTTTCCCTCGGAGCGTTCGGCGGAGCGATATTGTGGTAAATGCCGTAAGAGTGAAAGAGATGGTAATAAATTACTCTTAGTGCCGCATTGTGCCCTTGGGTAAAGGTGTTTCCCATATGAGTTGGAGACAACCAGATAGTAGGTGTCCTAGATTCTCGGGTTGTGCATGGCACGCCCTGCAGCTATCATCGAGAATGTTTTAGCTCAAAGTGTGGCGACCGTGTTTTAAGATGGATATGACACCGCCTTGACATGCCAAAATGAAACCCTATGTGCGCGACTACAATCTGGGTGATTTAAAGAAAACAAAATTAGATCACATAACTATGACTGATCCTCCACATCTCTGTGAAAGATGCCGTGCATCCGCTTGTCGCGGATCTGTTCCCGGAAATTTTTCTCCTACGCTTTCTTAATTCGCGCTTTCAGGAGTGATTACTCGCGATAGATAAGGCGTGATGCATTTTGTTCACTCCTGACACTGAAATTTTTTCCGAGTTTTTCAGGAGCCTCTTCCATTGCTTTTTACAGCAACGCTTCTTTGCGCACTTCTTCTTGCCTCCTGACCATTTCAAGAACAGGGTCTCGTGCGTTTGCATCTGTATGTGTGGTACCCGGAATAATCCTGTTGTGAAGAGATTCAAGTTTCATTATTCCGCGACTACCTTGACGGCGTGACATGAGACGTTTATATCTGTTTCGGAGAGTGAGTATTACAGATGTTAAATCCTGAATGCGGCTCTGTGACACGCTCAAGTATGTACATGTCCCTCCAGCGCAAATGTGTCATATAGTGCTTCCATCGACGAGCTCAGGGTATTCAGGGATGCCATAAGGTTTTTCTCGCTTCAAATAAACCTTGGCGCATATTCCTAACCCAAATTCCATTCCAATTTCCTAAGTGTATCGTTCGTCAATCCCTAGAGCTAGATGGAGTTGCTCTTTATTTTTAGCACAGATCTTAACATCATGTATGTAAAATACATGAGTGACCTTGTGCTTTCGATTTACATGCTGGCCGCAAAATTACCCTTGGGAATGGTGAAGTGCTAGAGATAGTGGCAATAATGTAAGGCAAAAGAGAAGTGGGTTCATGGTGTCGACCTTAAACACACCACTTTGAAAGGTGACCTTGTTAGTTGTCACACGAATTTTTCCAGATAAGATAGAAAATCTGGTTTTCCACCGCGGCATCCATCTCTCTATGCACCTCAAGATGTGCTGATGAACCTTTAAGCTATTCAAAAGACAGATGATAAGTCTATGGGAATTCGAATCGAAAGCTAGATGGATTTGAAGGAAAATTCCTTCAACAGAAGGTCTTGATATAATCTGGTCCCGGAGCGCAATAGGTCTTCATGCCTCTTAACACTTTTTTCACATCCTCAGTAGAGATGGGTGGGAATTCTTCCTCAGGTTTTATGAGGGCATCACACAGCTCCTTGAAGCTATTTATGTTCTCTGAGTCTTCGTCCACTCCATGCTGAGCTTCGGAGACTTCTCTTCAAAATGCTTCGACCTCGCCTGGCTTTGGCGGGTGGTAGACAGTAACTGGAGGGTCTTAGGTAAGTCCAGATGGGTCAGAGAGAAACTGTTATTTTTCTCTGATCCGCCTCTCTCTCCGCTCTAGATTTCTCTTAGCATCAGATAGTATCCGTATTCTGTCAGCAATATGCTGCCTGCTGGTCAGCAGTTTTAACTTGAGAAGTGTGTAATAACGAATCCGGAGTTCGAACGAGAACTTTTGAATCTTCGGGGTAAAATTCGTTTCTTCCGCAGCTTATCTTTGTGGCGAGTTCATGCATTCGTCTTTTCGTCTTTAGGCTTGAGAGAAACATGGATGCTGATGTTTCTCCAGGTCATGAAGCATCGCTCTTCCTCTATCGAATGCCTGTCGGGTGTTTTTCGCACCACAGATTATGTAGTCGTGCCATGTAATCTCTTCGTTCAGGGGTCATTCTCGTATCGTAGCATTCTAGAAAGTCGTGATTGAGTCGCTCCGTCCACCTAAAAGTTCCGAGATTGTTTAGAGTGGTCGGCATTGTTGGGCGACCCATTATGCATTCGATTGCTTTGAACCGCACTTACTGCAACTCTGTTTGGTGTTATCATTGTTGTTCCTACGAGAAGCTAAGGAAAGGGGTTCGTTCATACTTGTAGAGCACTGCATGCATGGATATAAGGCTACGTACTCCGAGAGGTCGTTCGGTATCCCAGAGGCATTGTTCGAGACAGCTCACGCATTTAATAGTTTATTTAATAGTTTTATGTAAAGAATTAATAAATTATTAAAACTTATCTAAAAATTTCACCAATCATTGAAAATAAACATACGAGTAGTAATGTACAATTTACATCGTTATTTCAAGTGTTTTTTTTTTTTTGCAGTTTTTCATTCAATACATGTAATGATAATGTCCTGCAGCAAATTTTATATAAAATAGGTTATTATCACGAAAGATTCGCGTAATTGTAATCCAAATAATTTATTGATACAGTAAAAGGACTGGTATTTCGAAAAATAAGAAACAAGGTTATTATTTTCACGTATTTGAAACGGAGGAATCACTGAAAAAGTGAGTGTCATATGTGTTGAAAACTTGACGTTGCTTCCATGGGTTTCTATAACTTTCAATAGTTTCAAAACTATTGATGAAATACATTAAGTGTTATTCAGTGGCCATTTGTGGATCTAATTGACTGACTAAGGTGACGTTTAAAACTAATTGACTGCCGCTAGCTGGATGGTATAGTAAAGGGCTTTCTTAAATTTCACTTTTCTGGGCGCGTAATAGAGTCATAAGATGGTGATTTCAAATATAAAATATGTAATCTCCTGATTTTGTTTAACCGAAATTCCCTTATCAGTAATTACTTGGTCAATGGTAATATTTTCCCTTATTTCTATGTTTTCATTCATTTTTTCCCCTCGTCTTTCAGCGATCCTCTCTCGTCTTCCGCTATCTAATTTATCAAATCGCAACAGCTTCTTCAGTATCTCATCGGAATTACAAAGTTCTAGGATTCGAGGGCACTCACGTGTGTTTATTCTTGTATTCATGATTTCTCCTTACAGAAGTTGCATATATTGTCCATCCTGTTCCATTCTTTCTTCTGAATTTCTAACTTCTCTCTTTCCGATTCCTTTTTTTTGTCGCTCCGCTTCCATCCGAATTTGTACCGCTTGTTGTTCGTCGTCTTTCTCCACCCACTGATGACGATGTTTCTGCCCCTCACTTTGAGCTTCGCCAATTTCAACTCCCCTCATCCTGGCATGGTCGTCGTACCAACACCAATTTCTTGTAAATTCTTTTTGGAGTGTTTAAAGTTGATCCACTAACATTTCCATCCATAACAGATTTGACAGCCCGAAGACAACAAACTTTCAAATCATATTCCATTTTTGAATTGTTAAAATTTCCAATATTTTACTTAAAGTAAAGAAAAGCTTGACTTTTTTAAATAACTAATTATTGATTGATTTATTGATTTTTATGTGAATGAAGAAAAGAAATATTTTTAAATTGAACGAAATACCTATTATAGTTTCTTTTTTATATAGGGGATATAAATATTGAATTGCACATAGTTCTGACGTAAGTGTGGTTCCTAATCTCAAATCATGTGGAGAGAGAATGCAAAAATTGCTTTTATATAAACAGATTTTGGTTTTTAACAACCTTTAAAAGTTGAGAAAGCTTCCCCTTCGAGCGAAAACAAATCTTTTCGCTCCATTTTCTCGGAATTTAATGACTTTTCCATATCCTAATTATCACTTTTCAATTTAGCTCTGATATACCTCGAAACCATGCTTTGACATTTTTTTCCAAATTGAGGATATGCCGTCTTTCGGTACCCACACCTTCTCTTTTATATTTCATTTGCAAACAAAAGTAATTTGAATTTTTAAATTATGTTAAAATCTACATTGATAAAAGTGCCTTGTGCAGTTTTTAAAAAAACACTTAATATAAGTTTAAAGAAACATCATCAGTTTCATTTAGGCTGCATACCTCAATGAAATAGAGATATTTTAAAACTAAACGTTTCTAATGGTAAGAAATCATTTGGAATGTAACATATTAGAAAGAGAAACGCTAACTCTGTTAAAGTAGAGGGTGCTTTAAATAGAATCAGTTATTTAACTCGAAATACTCAATAGGAAGTTCTAGATGGAAGCACTGTCTACGAGAAGTGGAACCCTGATATTCAGAATGAAATCGCTTATCTTCTATTCAAAGTCTCCTGACTCTTGAAATAATTTTTCAAGAAATTCGAAAGAATAGTTTATATTTCATGTTTTTCAATACACTGTCCTATTTGCTCATGTTGCATTTTTGTTATTTTCGCTCTAGCTTTATTATAAATTGAGGCACCGGATTGCAGAACTGCCTTTACGCTTGGCCCGTCTCAGCCCAGTAGGCGCAGGAGAGGGGATGCTCACTAAACGCGTTGATCGAGGGAAAAATCAATTTACATCGCAATAATCAACTTGTCGTTTCTCTGTTAATAATTGACGAATCGAGTTGATTTTTGCGTAAAAATATTCCTTAAGTTTGTGCGCTTCTCACAGATAAAGTTACTTAGTAAAATTGTTAATTTAAATTATAATTAAGAATGAATGAACTAGCGCTAGAAAATTATCATTTATCAAAAACGGACTAAAATGATCAATGTCGGCTTATTCTTTATACATTTGGGAGTACCATATTAAAAATTCAGATAAATAGGTTGAATTTTCAACGGCATCATCCCTATCTGAATTGGTTTTTTCTCTCACCATGCTATAAAGCATGGCATTTTGAGAATTATAATTGCTGAAACCCCAAAATGTGTCGAACAATTTTTCTTGCGCTGAGACTTTAATGTTTTTCTAACCCTCTTTTTGTTACAGCAGGATTTTACAGCTACAAACTTTTTGGCTCCAATAATCTTCCTAGTTGACCTCGAAATATATTCTTTTCCCTATAGAAGAGGACCTTTTTCTTGAATTTATAACTAATTTTTTTCTCATTTAAAAATAAAGTCTTTAAGAATATATATCTTAAAAGACGTGAAGTCGAATTTTTTTCTCAATCAGAAGTTTCATTATTAAGCCTGTCTTTAAAAAAATATTCTCATATTTACCTCATCTTTATATTTTTCCGCGATGTTGCATTTCCAAGAGTCGGGATTTCTCGAACTTTTTCCCCTAATTTGAGTGGAATTTTGAGACTCCATTTTATTTTATTTTAAGTGGATAACACAACACTCAAATTAAACAAAATCGCGCTTTAGTTCAAGATTAACTTTTCAAAAACCAAAGGATACTTTAGAATGATTCAAAAATGCTATTATCCTCTGCCATGGTCAAAAAACGACTGACTTACTATGTATTTTTGATGACAGTGTTGATTTGTTTACATTTGATCTTTCACGCGTTTGTTTACACTTTGTTCTAGGAAAGACAAGATTCGCAACTTTATTCTAGTGCATTACCTCAGTAACGAAGGAAATTCTTTTCCAATGGTTATTTCAGTGTAATGAATACAAATGTACGTGTTAGCATTGATAATAATAATCTGTAATAAGAAATAAAATATTAAATATATTTCAAAATAAAATAAATATTTTTGCGTAACGAAATTTGCTTTTTACACATACATTTTTCTATTACATGTTCCTTTAAGCTATTCGTTTTTACGTTGTGAATTTAAAGTTCTATAAAATAAGAAAGCTTTTAACTACAAATTGATAGCGCAAAATATGAACCTTTTTATCTGAATTTTTAATATGATACTCCCAAATGTATACAGAATAAGCCGACATTGATTATTTTAGTTCGTTTTTAAATTAAAATGATAATTTTCTAGCGTTAGTTCATTCATTATTAATTATAATTTAATTTAACAATTTTACTAATTAACTGTATCTGTAAGAAGCGCGCAAACTTTGGGAATATTTCTACTCAAAAATCAACTCGATTCATCAATCATTAACAGAGAAACGACGAGTTGATTATTGCGATGTAAACTGATTTTTCCCTTGATCAATGCGTTTAGTGAGCATCCCCTCTCCTTCGCCTACTGGGCTGAGATAGGCCGAGCGTAGAGGTAGTTCTGCAATCCGATGCCTCAATTTTTGTTTATAGTAACAAATATCGATAATTCGCATGTTAACCTAACTTTCCGGTTATAGAGCGTAAGGCTGGGTCGGTTCATCTCTATACAGCAGTCGTTTAAAGTCGCCTGTGGCCGTTCACAACCCCGGTGTGCCAAGATCAAAGTAATCAGAATCGTAAATCTTTATACAATTTCAACCATTTTCTTTGTTTATTTAAATTTACTATTGAGCTATATAACCGATATTATCGATCAAAATAAGTATTCTAAAAGATCTACAAAAATTGTCAAGTAAAAATAGTTAATACTTTATTATTTATAACAATTTTTAACGCTGGGGTCGTCAACGGCTCCATGTGCCAAGTGCGTTACTCCAGTTAGGTGTACCAAACAAGGGTTAATATGTCAGAAGGAAAAGAGGAAAGTAAATTATACCGATTTTTCTACCTAAAAGAAAATTCATAAGCAAAAAGCAAGAACGAATACCCTTGGAGGCTCGAGGTGTCTCGTGTTTAATTTATTACTCAAAAACGTATTTAGTAACATATGGAAAAATATTAAAACAAGAATGAAAATTAACTTAATTTAACTTTAATTTTTCACAGCTATTCGTCTCGTCTCCTTTGGAAGAGTTTTCAGAGGTGAGCTCTGATATGCCGATTTCGCTAAGCTGCCCGGTGATATAATGCGTGTCATTATTTAATAAGCGGTAATAACCTTTCGGCGAATACGCTTTTTGGCTAATCTGATTACGCACTCTTTGACCTTTTTCAAGATTATATTTCGAACCGAGCCAGTTGCTTCAACCTGTATGCTACTTCTTACCTGTATTTTTCTAGATGTACTAGTTCTTTATACAATTATGAAGGAAAAGCACCTCGTTCTCTAATATTTTTTTAGGCTTATATCCAGGGACCGTAGCTAAATAGAACATCCAACTCTAGAATTTGCAGAAATTTAATTTTACCTGAACTGACACGATAATTAATGATGTTATAATGCTGTTTCTTAATATTACTATGATATTAGTGCACCAATCACCTAATCTCTCCTCCTTGGCATTCTGGTCCTCGAAGATTTAAGGAAAAATGTCCACAAAATGCTTCCAACATGTCTTAGTGCTGTGATCGGTATTGACTTGTTTATATATCTTAACTCGACATGTCTACATGACAACATTTTATCTCGAAAAAAGCAAATGAAAAGGTGCTAACATCTGAATTTCGCATTTCCGTTTGCTTTTTCTCATAGTGACGGAACCTGACATGAAATCTTGGATGCCTCCAGAACCAGGAATGGAATCGAGTTATTTCCATAGGCTTTGAGAACTACTTACTCGCCTTGAACCAAAACCTTGGTTTCCACCAGTCATTCTTACGAAAAAGCCTTCATAGATCCCCTTATGGGGCCCTCGATGCTACGACACTATATTGCCTACATCAAGACGTCTATGATGGGATGAGAATCAGGTTTGGTTGTTCTAGATTTGCTGTCGACGTGTTCCAATGCGGATAATATGGGAAAGCTCCACCAATCACATGGCATCTCAGCGAAATTGACATATCAGAGCTCGCCTCTGAAAACTCTCCCAAAGGAGACGAGACGAACAGCTTAAAAAGCGCCAAGCCTAGCTCTCTTTTATTCAACAGCCATGTGTGAAGATCCAAGAGTCGCATTCTTTTGCATTTCTGTTATAAACTCGAAATTTATGTGAAGAGTTATAAAATTAAATTCAGTGAAAAATTAAAGTTAAATTAAGTTAATTTTCATTCTTGTTTTAATGTTTTTCCATATGTTACTAAATACGATTTTGAGTAATAAATTAAACACGAGACACCTCAAGCCTCCAAGGGTATTCGTTCTTGATTTTTGCTTATGAATTTGCTTTTAGGTAGAAAAATCGGTATAATTTACTTTCCTCTTTTCCTTCTGACATATTAACCCTTGTTTGGCACACCTAACTGGGGTAACGTACTTGGCATATGGAGCCGTTGACGACCCCAGCGTGAAAAAATTGGTATAAATAATGAAGTATTAACTATTTTTACTTGAAAAATTTTTTATATCTCTTAGAATACTTATTTTGAACGATAATATCGGTTATATAGCTCAATAGTAAATTTAAATAAACAAAAAACATTGTTGAAATTGCTTAAAGATTTATAATTTTAATTAATTTGATCTTGGCACACCGGGGTTGTAAACAGCCACTGGCGACTTTGAACGACTGCTGTATAGAGATGAACCGACCCAGCCTTACGCTCTATACCCTGAAAGTTAGGTTCACATCCGAATGATCTATATATGTTACTATAAACCCGATGTCCTTATGTTTAAATACTCTAGTTTTGCATATTTAAAACATCTGAGGTCGTATATGACCCCCATGTCAAACAAGGGTTAATCAAAATACATTTATATTTTGGTAAATTTTCGCCCCGCTACCACCATCCCATGGCTGCAATTACCAACGCAATGTTGGCCTCGTGCCCTGCTCTAGTTTTCTACACGACGTAATATCAACTATTAAAATGCTACATTGAAGTAATAAAAGACCCGATTTATTCTTTCGCCTTTAAATGACAGTACATTAATTTCAAGGTTATTCTAGTTGTTTTGATATGTCAGTTTTCGATTCTAAAAAACTTAAGCCTGAAGCATCGACTGAACGATTCAGCAGAACTTACTTCTTCACATAACATAACCTCAAAATACACATACACATTAAATTTATCAAAACTAAATTTTTTAAATTAACCCACAAAAAAAGAGTCCAGAGACGTCCGTTTTCTTGTTCGCTATCATCCCCAGATTTTGAAGACAAAAGCTTTATTATGGAAGAAAAAAGCCGTCGGAATCTAACACTGATAAAATCGATACAATTACTTAAGTATCATACACATTATTCAAATATAAAGTAATTAAATTTTTTGAAGCAGCCCACAAAAAAAAGAATACGGGGACGTCCGTTATCATGTTCGCTACCATGTCCCAAATTTTTTAAATAAGATCTTTATTTTTGTAGGAAAAAAGCCTAGGGGATCTAAAGCTGGTAAAATAGATAATTTTTCAAGTACCACATTCCTTAAAGGCTTCAGAATCAGTAAAATTTGTAAAACTTTATTCTTCGCCATCATACATAGTCACAGAAGAGTTATCGAACTGAGTATGCATCAATTCCATAAGTTGATTCCCCTTGCAGAGGATGTTTCAACTTTTGCACCCCGTTATTGTTGGATAAGAGATATTTTCTAGTAATAACAAGGAATCAGCCAAAATAATCCAATCTGCTGCAGGTCTTCGCAAATACTTCTATTTCGTCACTTCGTAAATGATCACCTAGAATACGTAATAGGTCTTTATTTTTTAGAAACAAAGTTTTATTTTTACCGAAAATGATATACTGATTGTCTCCGGTTTCCTAATTATAAATTCACGCATAAAGGTTTTGAGAAGTATCTAGCAGCTGAATCGAGTTATCAATATTTTCATACATAGCAGAACTAACTTGAAATTATCGGTTTTCAACCACAAACGCGTAGGTAAATTGCCTAAAACTATGTAAGCATCGATGACCACAGATATTGTTTTTGATGATCCTAATGCTTTGTAAACTTCAAATATATACATGTCAAAAAGCCATTATCTTAACAACTTTCTCACCATTTTTTTTTATAATGGTACAGTTTCTAATCTCGAAAAATCTCGACTAAAGAATTGTTTCACAAAGATCTTACGGCTTCTAAAACCGCAACATATTAAAATGTACATTTCTTATCTTTCGGCTCAGTCTGATATTCTACAGAGTTAAAATTATCCCAGTAATATTCAAGTCTAAAATATACATTTCTTGAGAGACCGTGATTCTTATCAATAACATTTCCCAAACCGCAGAAGGTTTCAAAGAATTTGCTAAAGCGTTTTATGTGACATCACTAGACAGATAAGTTGCTTTAAGTCAAATTTTGAATATTTAAAGAAACTTGCCAAGAGCAGAATTAGTACATTTGAAATTTTCTCAGTCGCTACTTTGACGCACTACAGCTGTTCCCTACTAACATCCTTATTCTCATTTCTGAAACCTAGACATTCCGAAACTTCACACTTCCAATCATTTTCATCCACATCCATACTTCCAACATGTGTGACCGTCCACGAAGAAAGGGACCTTAGGGTGAGCAGGCAAATTTTTCAGTAGAAGCGATTGGAGAGACGGCAGGATTCAAGGACTCAAGAGAGAGGGATACAAATTCTGGAATCCAGCCCCTCTACTTGCAACTACAACTTCTCGCTTCGCGTTCAGCTAGTCAGAAGAGCTCTTGAGTCACACGGACACAGAACGCGGACGGTCGCATGTACATAATTGGCGCTATCATTCTAAGTTTCATACTGAACCAGTGCCACTGCAACAGATACAATATAATAACCAAGAAATATAATGAAGAAAGAGAATGAAGAAATAAGACATCTTAAATAATAACAATATTTTATACAGAATAAATCTTGTCTTCTGAAATTATTTAAAAATTCTAAGAAAATCGAACCTTTTCTGCCTTCCGTTATGATTCTTGTAATTTGTGAAAATTAAAAACGTAGAATGAAATTTATAATAAAGCTAGAACCAAAATATCAAAATTGCAACATGAACAAATTGGACAGTGTATTGAAAAACATGAAATATAAACTGTTCTTTTGAATTTCTTAAAAAAATATTTCAAGGGTGCAGCAGACTTTGAATATAAGATAAGCGATTACATTCCTAATTTCAGGGTTCCACTTCTCGTAGACAGTGTTTCCATCTAGAACTTCCTACTGAGTATTTCAAATTAAATAGCTGATTCGATTTACAGCACCCTCTGCTTTAACAGAGTTAGTGTTTCCCCTTCTAATATGTTACATTCCAAATGATTTCCAACCATTAGAAACGTTTAGTTTTGAAATATTGCGATTATTCGTGACAGAAAAATTTAGAATGCAAGTACACAAAATATTTATCAAAGCACTTTTAATTTGTATTTTAAAACCATAAGAAAATAGCGATCATTGAAATGAAACCCTGTGAAAATATTTCCTTTCTTCATTCACATAAAAATTTGTTGGTTCAAATGAAAAATGCACTGGCCAGGCTAGTGCCGGTCTGCCTTTCTCATTAATTCTTAGAATCTAAACCGAGAGAGAAATACACAAAAGTCCACTTTATTAATATTGTTAAAGAATGTATAATTTTATTATTAGAAGTCAATTTTAATTGAAGACAAGTGACGTGCAAAAAAGTTCGCATAAAACAATAGAGAGAGAGATTTGATAGGCAGCGTGTGTGACAAAAAAGTTAAAAGTGGAATAACTTGAGGTTTTGAGTGAGTTACGAAACGATAATCAAGATTTAGTTATTAAAAAAAGTCAAGTTTTTCTTAACTTTAAGTAATTCGAACACTCCAAAAAGAATTTATAAGATGTGGTGTTGGTACGACGACCATGTCAGGAGGAGGGGAGTTGAAATTGGTGAAGCTCGAAGTGGAGGGGAAGAAGCATTGTCATCAGCGGGTGGAGAAAGACGACGAACAACAAGCGCTACAAATTCGAATGGAAGCAGAGCGACAAAAAACAGGAATTGGAACGAGAGAAGTTAGAAATTCTGAACAAAGAATGGAACAGGATGGACAATATATGCAACTTCAGCAAGGAGAAATCATTCATACAATAATACCCACACGTCAGTGACGCTGATTCTCTATTATGCCCCCAAAGAAGTGAGATTTAAGAAAGCCCTTTACCATACCATCCAACTAGCGGCAGTTAATTAGTTTTAAATGTCACCTTAGTCAGTCAATTAGATCTACAAATAGCCACTGAATAACACATAATGTATTTCATCAATAGTTTCGAAACTATTGCAAGTTGTAAAACCCTATGGAAGCAACGTCAAGTTCTCAACACATATTACACTCACTTTTTCAGTGATTCCCCCGATTAAAATACGTCAAAAAATAATAACCTTCTTTCTTAATTTTCGAAATATCAGTCCTTTTACTGTGCAAGACATTATCATTATGCGCATTGAATGAAAAACTGCAAGTACTGTGCCAAGGGTTTCTGCTGAATATGTTTTCAAAAATGAATAGGAAGTCGAGGACAATTGTCCGGGGGTGGTCCCGAAGGAATTAAGCCCCAAGCGGAGGTGTGAAAACCGTGCCGAAAGCTGAATGGCACCTGGGGGAAGTGTCTAGAAATGTGACTCTGGCATACCGGGCGACCTCTCAGAGTACGCAGCCTTATCCTTGCATTCGGGGCTCTACCAGGATGGACGAACCCCTTTTCCTAGCTTCTCGTGGGAACAACAATGACAACACCAAACATAGTTGTAGTAAATGCGGTTCAAAACAACAGAACGCGCAGAGCTCCCGACAATTGTTCGGCCAACAATGTCGACCAATCTAGAGCTGGGGGAGCCAATGAAAATGGATTCAATGCAATGGATCGACGGGATATCGCAACTTTTCGGTGGACGGAGCGACTGAATCACAAATTGCTAGAGTGCTACGATGCGAGTGTGGCCCCTGAACGGGGTTACATGGAACGGCTGCATGGTTTGTGATGCGAGAAACACCCGGAGCGATCGCACTTTTCGCAGCAACGTCTGCGAAACCATGCTGAACTACTCCGAAAAAGGGGCTATGTAAGCGGAACCCCTACTCTACCACAGCTAGGATAAGCCGGCAACAGAGAAAGAGAGGCGACACTAAGACCAACCGCGGGCAGGCATCCAATAGAGGAAGAGCGATGCTTTACGACCCGTAGAAACATTAACACCAAGGTTTCTCTCAAGCCTAAAGATCTGGCTGAAATGGATGACGAGCTTCGTGGACATTTTTCCGGAGAATCCGACCTCTGGGCTATCAATTATTGTGTGTATAATGCAGCGAGTGCTTTGGCCGATGCGAACAGTAACACAAAACCAACGGTTGATCATAAGACCAAAACGCGAACGCATCAACTTGCCATAAAGATAGGCTGGGCAAGACAGTACCGAGAAAATCAACAGTTTCTCTCTGACCCATCTCGACTCTTCGAAGAACCTCCAGTTACTGTCGAACACCCAACCAAACCAGAGGAGGTCGAAGTATTTTGGAGAGAAGTCTACGAAGTGCAGCATAGACGGGACGAAGACTCAGAAAATATTAATAGCTTCAAGGAGTTATGTGTTGCCCTCATAACACCTGATAAAGAATGCCCACCCATCATTACCGTGGAGGTGAAAAAAGTATTAGGAGGGATGAAGAACTATTCCACACAGGGATCAGATTGTATCCAAACCTTCTGGTGGAAGAAATTTTCTTGAACCCATCAGCATTTGGCCCGTATTTTCACCTCATATTTGAAGTCGGCAGAGCCGATTCCGAAGTGGTTGGTGGAAGGGCGCACAATACTCCTGCCGAAAATAGGCAACTTAGCTGACCCGAAGAATTACAGGCCAATAACTTGTCTGAACACACTTTATAA
>NC_046666.1:116509493-116512308 GCF_010883055.1 Belonocnema kinseyi | reverse complement strand
ATTTTTTGTAACGTGGTAACAAGATGAGAATTGAAAGCAAACTGAATGTTAAATCAAAAAGCATGAAAGAGGGAGCTCTTTTTAATATTTTGACACCAAAATTATATCGATACACCTTACCGACTGTGAGTAAAGCCACCCACGCTTTAACTTGACAGACTGTAATAAGCTTGTTCGGGCAATTGAACATGTGTGGCAAGAAATGTATGAACAACGAGGCTCAAAGAAAGGCCTAGCCGGATTTCGGAAGAACATGCTCATCGATAGATATGTCTGCAAAGATGCAGCATTCTACCAGCGTGACCTATCGATGGCCTGGATTGATTATCGGAAGGCTTTCGCTTCGACCTCCCACAGACATATCGTATCATCTGTCTTTTGGAAATCTTAAAGGTTCATCCGCAAATAGTTGGGTGCATAGAGAGATTGATGCCGCTTTGTAAAACCAGATTTACTATCTCATCTGGAAAAAATCGTGTGACAACTAACAAGGTCACCTTCCAGAGAGGTATCTTTCAGGGAGACACCATGATCCCACTCCTCTTTTGCCTTACATTATTGCCACTATCTCTAGCACTTCGCCATTCCGACGGGTACTTGTGCGGCAAACCTGCAGATCGAAAGTACAAGGTCACTCATGTATTTTACATGGACGATCATAAAATATATGCTAAAAACACAGAGCAATTGCATCTAGCTCTGGGGATTGTCGAACGATATACTAAGGAAATTGGAATGGAATTTGGGCTAGACAAATGCGCTAAGTTTTATTTGAAGCGAGGAAAACTTAATGGCATCCCTGAAGATCCTGAGCTCGTTGATAGAAGCGCCATACGACACCTTTGCGCTGGACAGACTTATACATACCTGGGCGTGCCACAGAGCCGCATTCAGGATGTGACATCTATAAAGGATGCTCTCCGAAGCAGATACAAACGTCTCATCCGACAGATTTGGTCTTCCGAACTATACGAACAAAAGCAAAAATCTTAAGTCTTCTGTTCCGCGACTGTACATCACACGCCGTCAAGGTGGTCGCGCAATATTGAGTCTTGAATGTCTTCACAACAGCATTATTCTGGGTACAGCACACAGACTCCCAAATGGAAGAGACCTTCTTCTTAAAATGGTCAGGAATCACGCAGAAGTGGGCAAAGGAACGTTTCTGTACAAAACAGCGGAGGAGGCTGCTTAAACACTCGGACTTAACTTCAGTATTAGGGGTGAGCAAAATTCTTCAAATCTTATCTATCTCGAGTACTCACTCCTGAAAGCCCGGATTAAGAAAGCACAAGAGAAAAACTTTCGTAAACAGCTCCTCGACAAGCGGATGCATGATATCTTCCACAGAAATGTGGAGGATCAGACAATGTCGTGTGAGCTGACGTTTGCTTTCCTTTAATCACCCGGATTGAAGCCTGGTACGGAGGGTTTTATTTTAGCATGCCAAGACGGTGTCATTTCCAATTTAACATACCGTCACTACATTTTAAGCCAAGACATTCCCGATGATAGCTGCAGGGCGCGACATGCACACCCCGAGCATTTAGCTCACATACTATCTAGTTGTACAACTCCTGCGAGAACGACCTACATCCAAAGGCACAATGCGGCACTAAGAGTGCGTCACTACCATCTCTGTCACTCTCACGGCATTAACCTTAATATCGCTCCACTAAATGCTCCTAGGGAAATTGAGTCAATTGTCGAGAATGGAAAGTGCCGCATATACTGCAACTTTATATTCTCGACAATTGTTTCTGTTGCTCACTCGAGGCCTGACATGGTTCTTCTTGACTTCGAGAAGCGAACCATGTTCGTTTTTAAATTTTCGGTACGAGCTGACAAAACATCATAGTCAAGGAGAATGAAATGAAAGAGAGGTATAGTGACCTTAAGAGGGAGATGCAACGATTGCACCCGGAATATTCTGTTAAACTAATCCTCCTTATCATCGGCGCTTTTGGAGGTGCCAAGCTTTCACTCGTTAATAGTCTGAAAAGCATCCCTGCGTGTCAACAATATGCTACAACAATTGGTTGTGGCTGAAATTCTACCGCGATTTCGCTGGAAGCAGGTGCAATTTTTCAGATTAGCAACCGCTCCCGGTGAAATCCTGCGGTTTCCCTTATGACAAATTTGTAATAAAGAAAAATTTGTCATAAGGACAACCGCAGGATTTCGCCATGAGCGGGTGCTAATCTGAAAAATTGCACCCGCTCCCAGCGAAATCGCGGTAAAATTTCAGCCATAACCACGTCTCACAACCGTGAGATAGGTGGTTACAGTCTGTAAAGGAATCAATACGACGATCCAGCAAAAGCCTCGTGCACCCTAAGAACACGGAGTGACCCCAGGACAACCGCCTTCTGCATTTTTCCCGCAAGTGTTCTAGCATATTGTTGACACGCAGGGATGCTTTTTAGGCTCTTGGCAAGTGAAAGCTTGGCACCTCCAAGATCGCCGATGATAAGGACAATCAGTTTAACAGAATATTCCGGGTACAATCGTTGCAACTCCCTTATAAGGTCTCGATACCTCTCTTTCTTTTCATTCTCCTTGGCTATGATGTTTTTGTCAGCTGGTGCCGAAAATTCGATAAAGAACATGGTTTGCTTCTCGAAGTCAAGAAGAACCATGTCAGGCCTCGAGTGAGCAACAGAAACAATTGTCGAGAATATAAAGTGCCAGTATATGCGGCACTTCCCATTCGCGACAATTGACTCAATTTCCCTAGGAACATTTAGAGGAGCGATATTAAGGTGAATGCCGTAGGAGTGACAGAGATGGTAATAAAGTACTCTTAGTGCCGCAT
>NC_046666.1:116497346-116509393 GCF_010883055.1 Belonocnema kinseyi | reverse complement strand
CCGTTCTAGACACCTCACCCAGGTGCCATTCAGCTTTCGGCACGGTTCTCACACCTCCGCTTGGGGGTTAATTCCTTCGGGACCACCCCTGGACAATTGTCCAGGGAGTGGACGCGAGGACGCGTTCGGTGGCTTTGTCATAGGCTCATGTACGCATGGAAATTTATACCGCTCTCCTGATTGATCCAGCCTGAATAATTTATAAGTCATAAATTAAAACTTCAAGTAATTAAAAAAAACGAATTTTATATTTTTTATATTTATACGGTTATATAAGTCTGGACACTTCACTCTGAGGCACCTTGTATAATGGACACAACTGTTCTAATAGTTTTAATGCTTTACGAGTTTGCCATCCCTGCTAAGGCTCAGTTATCCAAATTTGTCCGGTTCTACCACGTCGCCAATTATGTTATGTATTGTTGTATAGAGAAAAACCACAGGATTAACGCACAAAGATATTGAATAAATATATGTGACGTGCGCTGAAGAAAGGGGGCGTACTCTAAAAAAAATCGAAATCGAGGTTTTTGCACGTTTCAATAGTTTCTGAGTTGCTCTTTTTAATAAAACCATTGGAAAAAATTTGCGAGCGTTATTTTTGGTAATAATTGAGTTATTAGGTACCCGAGAAATCGGGATTTCGCTGGAGAGCACGAGATCCCATGAAGCACCTCCCACCACTCACCAATACTTCACCGCGTCTCATTTTTACCCCGCCTGTGAGCCACGTCTACGACCTATCTCTTTCTGTAGGAATGGAGTGGTAAGTAGAGAGGGAAGATTTCGTGAGTCTTCCCTCTCCCCTAAAAGTAGCGTCTATCAGGTCGACTTCGACCGTTCACCCTGAAAAATCTGACTTTTCAGAGTTTTTCGGCGCACGTCACATATACTGGGACAGAGAATGTCACGTCTCTTCGACGTCGAGATTAACACTGCGATTGACTCAAACCCCACTGAACATCGCATTGACAAGTGGTACCATCTCTGGGTTACAACATTTCGGAACAACTTTATATAAGTGCTTTGACCCTACTTCACACATAAATTATTGAAAAATTTTGATCATGTAGAATCTATTGCTTCTCAAAAAGTTGTAAAAAACAATAAACTTATTAAAAATATAAACAATTATAAAAGAATCGTAGTAGATAATAAACTTACGAATTAGTTAAGAAAATCATTAGTCGCTTTTGGAGTAAGTCAGTTTTTTCTTTTTTTTTAATGCGGGTTATAATGTAGTAAAGGTAACTTAAGGAAAGTTTGCTATTTATTAAAATAAACTATACCTCAGATTTATGCTGTAAAAACAAAATAAATGTTGGTAAAAGTTCAATAACAAACGAATTGTAGGTTAGGATTCAATAATAAGTATGATATTTACCAGTTTTAATTGTGCAACAAGATTTTTAGTTTAGGAAGAAAAGAACACCAATTTTTAAATATAATAAAGATTTTGAATATAGTAAGAATGCAGAAAACCAGCACGATAAAATTAAATTATGTATTTGAATTGTGATAATGAGATGAGAAGAATAATATTGTTGTTGTATGAGATCTTTACAGAGGTCCTAAATAACAGATTGTTCGAAAAATTGAGCGTGTGTGAAGAGAGATGTACGAACAAAGTGGCTCAAAAAAAGGTGTAGCAGGAAGCCGAGAGAGCCTACTAATTGAGAGGTGCACCTTCAAAGACGCAAAAGTTCATCAACGCGTCCTGTCAATGGCCTGAATTACCTACTGTAAAGCTTTCGATTCAACCTTTCATGGACTTATCATCTGCCTGTAAGAAAGATAGGGGCTTCTTTCAGGGCTGCACCTGCTTTTTTGCATCCCACTTCTGCCTCTATCTATCGCACTACGAAATTCTTCTGGATACCTCTGTGACAACACTAATCACCGTAAGAAAAAGATCAATCATGTATTTGATATGGATGAACTGAGTGCTATAAATATCGTCCACTTGTTTGGCGTGGTTCAATGGACGAAGAACGAGCGGAAGGCCCTTGACATCGCCACACTTAAGATCATGCCTATACATAGGAGCTTGCATTTAAATTTGTATCTTCTGCGATTATATATTTCACGCCATCAAGGCGGACGTGAACTTCAGAATCGCCAGTGTCTGCATAATCGAATTTTTATAAGCATAACTTCCATCGCTGCAAATAGCAGAGATCCCCTCCTAAAAATTGTCAGTTACCACGAGATGATTGGCAAATAAGTGTTGTTTTAGAATGCCACAGGACAGGCAGCCCAGACCCTTAGCCTGAATTTTAACATCAGAAGTGAGAAAAGTGCATTACTACATATACATAATTCGTCCCTAAAATCCGAAGTAAAGAAATCTGTGGTTGAAAAATTCCAACCAAAGCTACTTTACAAGAAAATGCACGGAAACATTAAAGAAACCTTGTCAAAAGAGCAAACTTTTGCTTTTCTCAAGTCTTCAGGGCTTAATTCAGCTAGAAGGGGTTTCATTTTTGAGTGCCAGGATAGCGTAATTTCCATCTTAGTATACCGCGACCTCATTTTATGTAAAGAAGTTCCCAGCGACCGTTTCAGAAGGTTTTATGCACATACTGAGTACCTAGAATACATACTATCTCAGTGTTTCGCCCACGCCGGAACTACATATCTCTACAGATATAATGCGGCCCTAAGAATCCTTTATTACCATCTTTGTGACTCTTTCGGTGTTGGCCGCGACCATGCCCTGCCGAACGCTCTGAGGGAGATAAGAATCAATTGTACAAAACGAGAAGTGACAAATCTTCTGGAACTACAATTTTCGGACAGCCATCTCAGTTGCACACTCGAAGCCTGACATCTTTCTCAAAGACTTCGAGAAATAAACCATATTCGTGATCGAATTCTCGGCTCCGGCCGACTACAACATCACTGCTAAAACGAAGGTTGAGGAGGAGAGGTACCAGGACCTCTAAAGGGAGCTGCAACGACTGTGCCAAAAATATTCTAACAAAAAATGCATAAGGGGCCGAATTTTTCAAGGATACCACGGCACCGTCATATTCTTGAAATATTCACTTGAAAGTAAATATTGTGGCTTGATTTTAATCAATAAATATTCATTCATAATATTCTTTTTTAAATAAATTCTTACACAATTATTAGTATTTTTTATCTCTCCCTATTGATTTATGTTAATATTTAGTTCAATAAGAATAAATAATACTACCATAGTTATTATATTTTATCGATGAAAAACTAGGCTTCTTTATTTTGTCTTTTGTGCGACACTGTAAAATTCCCGAATAATTATATAAAAATTGTATAAAGAAATTACTTTAAAGACTGTGCACATTTTTAAACAAAATTGCTCATTCAGAAATACATTCTTTTTTATTATTGTAATTTTTAATTTTTAAACATTATTTTATACAGTTTTGAACATTAAAGAAATTTCTCTGAAAAAAGTATTTGTTTAATGCATTTCAAAATATAAATAATACTTAACAGAACAATTTTTTTGATCCTTTAAATTCTGTAATTTTCTGGTTCGGCAATTTTATAATTCGGTAATTTACTGTCGAAAATTTTGTTCTTATGGAATTTTCAAATAAGGTCATGTTATAAACTATAGCTAATTTTAATATTCAATAGTTTTTCAATTCGGGATTTTTATATTTCGACATTTTTATTATTTTTGCTCATTTATTTTTTGGGATTTTTCGTTTATCCGCTGACAAATTGCCAAGTTCAAGCTTTGAAACCAATTTTAATACACGAATCACATCGGCTAGAAATGTGTTTCATTCAACTGAATTTAGCGCGATTTAGAGCGATATGGAAGTGCGACTATTGAGCTATATCGATTACAAATGAATGTGCTATTTGAGAAGAGAGATGGAAAATTCCGGCAGTGCGTAGTTCGAGCGAGCATGGTCGAGGTGATTGAGCGACCGGTTTAAGAACGAAAATCGTCCCTTATGTTGACTTATTGACTTTTGTTGCCAAGTAAAGTACTCAGTTTTTGACTACAGAAAGGCTTTTTTTTTAATTCGAACACGACCGGCCCACTCATAACTTGGTATAAGAAGGTTTGTGCGCCCGTCATCTGATAAATGAACCACGCGATCGCGGTGACTATCCGCTGCAACAGAGTCCTGAACATCTTCGCGGCCTAGAACAAAACGCCGGTAGCTTGAATAACGATCAACAAAATCAACTGTCGATTCGAACGTAGAATCAAGCTTCGGGTATTCTGAAACACCGGGTTACAATTACAACGCAGTGCGAATCCGTTCGTGCAACCCGATTTCAACCCAAATGACTCTCAACTTCATCGTGATCAAGACGGTGCCAAAAATCATTTCCAAATAAATAACATTGCTCGACCTCTGACCGAAGCGAATTTTTTTGAACACATCATGGCTATCATGATTGAAGAAAATCGCCGACGCGACGCAGCTTTCGAAAGAATTAATGACCGAGTAGTGACTATCCCACGTGTATCTCCGGCTACAGATTCGATTCCGACGGTCGATACGTATCATTTTTTACCGGATCTCAGTCGTAGTATTCAAATTTTTGACGGAGCCTTAAATTGGTTCAAAATGAAATCTGATGAACTAACCACGTGGGAGGCGTTCGAACAAGCTTTCAGCAATACGTTCATCGTGTCTGAAAATTTAACCACCAAGTGGAGAAAGATGACCGAACATGTGCAGTCTAAATCAGAGTCAATCATTGCCTACTGCATGGACAAGGCCAGATTGTGTCACGGACTGAATTTAAGTTTTGAGAAGATCAAGGAACAATTGCTGATAGGACTCTGGGCTAAGGACTTATGGGTGGCGGCGATTGATGCAAAAAAGCATAAAAGCCTCGACGACCTACTGCATGACATGCGTAAACATGAACGTTTGTATGATCAACGAACGGAGCGCATCCGACGGACGAAAGAAGCCGCTATTTCAAAGCGAACACCAGCGGACGAAGCAAAGAAGAATGCCACCGAGGGATCAAAGCTTCAACAATTTCAGCCGATAGAAGATTTAAAAGCGAAACCCAATCCAGACCGCAGACCCCCGTTTCGTAATGAAGTGGGTGATCCGAAATGTTATAATTGTAGCAAGTATGGTCACATGTCGAGACACTGTCCTGAACCGCGAAGAGAACTGTGGTGTGAAAAGTGTGATGGTGAGGGTCATACTCAACATCACTGCATGGTGTTGAAGAGTAATGAGAGATCGGAAGTGAGTCAAGTGCTTAGTGCCGAAAATAATAATAATTTGAAAAAATACATAAAAGAAGTGGCCGTGAGAGATCAAAAATTTTGTGCGCAAATTGATCAAGGCGCATCTGATTGTTTAATAAAAATATCGCCGCAGTATTCCAGAGTTTTGAAATTGTGCCAAACAAAGCTGAATTAAAATCATTCGGGCCAAATCATTTTCGTGTAACATCTCGGGGAATCGTGACAGCTGATGTAACGGTAGATGGTGTAACAGTAACCGGTATCAACATTCGCGTTGTCCCGGACGACACTCTGAAAACGGACGTGTTAATAGGACGATCATATACGGACAGTATTTATGTGGATTATTATAAAATTGGAAATTCATTATTTTTCAAAAACAGCGCCGGTGCGTATCTAAAAGATGTTTCGTGTGAGAACTATCCGAATATTTTAACTGCCTTGAACGCGACTGCGCTCCCTCTGCACTCGATCAATTTAATCAATACCTGGTGCGGCAGCAACGAGTTCCAGATTCCGATGATGAACTTGACCGACAATGACCTGATGTCGAATTGCTTAAAAACTATCGATCGAGCAGAAATTCACCCTGTATCAGCAATCAAGGATACTGAAGATCCTCAACCTATTTTTATAGAGGAAATCAACGTAGTCGAATATCGACCGAAAGAGGAAGCACAGGACTTGTTAAAGGTATTAAACGAATTTAGAGATATGATTTCGAAAAATCTCACGGAATTGGGATGTACTGGCGCGATAGCGATGGACATCAAATTAAAATCAGGTAGTAATCCATTTCCTTATAACCCTTATCGCGAAAGTAATATAGAACGTTTGAAGATCAGAGAAATTGTTTGCGAATAGAAAGAAACAGGTATAGCAACCGAAACTGATTCTCCGTATTACTCCGGATGAAACTGGAGAACTGACTAGGATGGTTTTTGGATTAATAAACGCTCCGTTTTATTTTTTCAAATTAATGGCACGGGTAATATGAAGCTTACGCGATCATGGTGTGTTCTTTTATTTGGACTCTAGTGGACCTGCGCATGATTTCTTTTAATCTTTCGATAATTTATCAATTTAAAAAATCGTGTAAAATATGGAAGCTTAACCGCAAAAAAGTCGGTCTCATTCAAGAATAAGGAAAACGATTCAATATAACCTTGCTTGAAATGGTCATAGCAGTACATGGCAGACTCGAAGCTGCTTGAGAAAATGACCGATTCACATAATCGCAAACTGATTCTGTTTTCACTTTCTGGATCTGCAAATGACAGATACGCAATTCACAGAGTCCTCTTTTCAATGGATTCTTTCTTCCTGGGTCATAACTTGGTATAAGAATCTATAACACAAGACACTGTAATTTCCTAATTTTTTAATGTAACTATAATTCCATCAATAGCTGTAACGGCCATCAATTCATTTGGATTGTGCTTGTAAAATTCATTTACAAATGGAATCACATGCTGTGCGATACATTGTTGTCAAGTTAACGCTCCAAGAACAATATTTTCTGGTACAAATCGCATCATCATCGAACTCCTCACTGCATTACTCGACATACTTATTCCCTGTCTACTGTCATAATTGAACAGAAGCTTTAGAAGTTCATCAGAAAATCAATTGCACATTTTACACAAAAATATGAAGAGAGCTTTCATGGTTACCTTACGAAAGTTATTACCTCCAGAAACAGGAACACAAAACTCATGTAAATCGTTAAATTGAGCTTTTGATAAAGACGTGAGATAAGTAAAATCTTCATCAGTTAAGTGTCAGCATCAAGAAACCTTCAAAGATTTTTCGGAGCTGATTCTCTTAATAGTGTAAAAAATCTGCTGACGTCTATTCCAGCAAAATTATAGGGCGATTTAAATATTGCAAGCCAGCATAGAAGTTTCTTAAAAGAAAACCTGTTTCATCAAGGTATTACAAGGAGATACGAGTTGCTTGGGGAACGTAAATGCTTTTGATCAAATATATATATCAACCCGAGCCTGAACACTAAGCCATTGTAAATCATTATTCAGGCGATTACAAATCATACATGTTTCAGTAGATTTTTGTTCAAGAACATTCAATCTAAGACTCTCTGGATTCTGCAAGGCCGCTTCATCGCATGTAAGTAATAAATCACAGAAAGAACAAACACGTGAAAGATCATTGATCTCAAGAGCAGGGCGGTTAAGATCCTTACGCTACCTCACAGCAATCTCCATTTTTTGAATGGTGAAATTCCGCATAAGTCGCATGGTACGAGGAGGAAAAGCGTCATTACATACACAATATGTTATACGTTACGCCATGCT
The DNA here is from genome assembly GCF_010883055.1 of Belonocnema kinseyi. Lineage (NCBI taxonomy): Eukaryota > Metazoa > Arthropoda > Insecta > Hymenoptera > Cynipidae > Belonocnema > Belonocnema kinseyi. The sequence goes on along the minus strand of NC_046666.1, from coordinate 116,501,857 downwards.
CGATATTATAGTATTAAAGGTAAAACGCACAACTTTTTCTCGTAGCTTTGGTTGTGAAAAAGGTAAATTATTAAATATTCATCAAGTGCATATAATTGATAACCACAAGCAGTGGTAACTGTCACTTATGAGAATTAAATATTGGTTTCAAAAGTGAAAAAGAAACAATATTTGAACTTATTTTTTAACATTTAATATAAAAATGTATCTTCAAATATACAGGTGCGAGATTAATAATCGAAAAAAAAATATTTAAACCAGCACTGAAATAAAATAACCAAACTACTGTATTTTGTTGTTCAAACTTCCCAATGTTTATTGAAATACTTCGAGAACACATGCTCTACTCCAGAATCTAACAAAGTCAAAGCAATTGAAAAGAGATATTACGATTACAAGTGAAAAGGCAGCTGCCGTCACCTTACTAGTATCGTCATTTCTTTGTCGTATGTGCACCACAACAGAAAACGATCGCAGAGATCGTCGCTTTTTAGTCGTGTATGCACGAAAACAGAAAACGATTGCAGCGATCGTCATTTTTTGTCGTGTATGCACGAAAACAGAAGACGATCGCAGCAATCGTCATTTGTCTTTTAAAGGTTCTTTTAACAATAGTTGGCAAGTTTTACCATAGTGTTGCGTAGAAGATCGGCGGTAAGTTTGAAATGGTCTCTGTAGGACAGTTGTTGACTTTTTGATTGCTGATTGCTGATACCTGTATTATCTTTTTCAACAGTCCCTTTTAAGATACTTGAACGGCACTTGCGATTTGTACACAAAAAAATATCAAAATTGATTTAACGTATAAAGAACGTGAAAACTTGGAAATCTCAAGCAAGAAAAAACATAATACTGAAGAACTTTATAACTATAAAGACTGAGAGACTGACGATGACAAAGGAGTTTAAGACTGACGAGTAGAGCCGATACCCCCATCGCACTGACTTCGGTGGGCCTTATCTTGGAACCCTTTGAGTTTTGGGCTTTGTTCCCATTGAGACATTTGTTTAGGACGCTGAAACGCGTAACATATCAAAAATTCAGTCAAATAACCGAAATCACTCTTCCGAGTAAGGAAAATGACAGAGTGAACTTTTAGAGCCGATACCCCCATTATACTGACTTCGACGGACCTTATCTTAGGACCCTTTGAGTTTTGGGCGTTGTTCTCATTGAGACATTTGTTAAGAATGAAGAGACACGTAAGATATTAAAAATTCAGCCAAATCAACGGAAGCCACTTTTCCCATAGGCGTGTTACGGAAAATTCGGGAAATTTCCGGACATTTATGGAAATTTTACAGTTAAATGCGATAACTTACCATAAATTATCCAAAATTCAATTTTAAACATTTTTTAAAATGAATCTGTTATATCATCAGCGAGTGGTACCTTATCGACAGTAGACAATCCTCCAAACCATGAAGTCATAAAATCCAAAATATTAATCAAGTTAAGAATTTTCAATAACAGAAAATTCTTAACTTCTTAATAAGACTAGATGGAAAATAATCTTTTCAAACTAAAATTAAAATTACTTCTTGAAAAAAAGAGCCTACTCTTTCTTTACCCCATTGGAAATCGAACCACAAAACTTCTGATTTCCGGTCAGGTCCTTTTCCAATTAAGCTATTAGAAGAATCAGAATAAGAACTCTTAATTCAAGAAAATAATGCTAATTTAACTAGGTTTTAATGGTACAAGTAATTATTTTGAAAGAATCTGTTATATCATCAGCGAATGGTACCTTACCGACAGTGGACAACCCTCCAAAGCATAAAGGCATAAAATCCACAATATAGATCAAGTTAAGAATCTTCAATAACAGAAAATGCTTAACGTCTTAATCAGACTAGATGGAAAAAAATTTCAAATTAAAATTAAAATTATTTCTTAAAAAGAAAAGATCCTACTCCTTCTTCACTCCATTGGAAATCGAACCACAAAACTTCAATATTATATTAACTTCAACATGAATTCAATTATTAACTTCAATATTATAAATATTACTCAAAACAATATTATTTTCCATTTAGTCTGTTTAAGACTTTAAGAATTTTCTGTTATTGAAGATTCTTAATTTGATCGATATTGTGGATATTCTGCCTTCATGGTTTGGAGGGTTGTCTGCTGTCGGTAGCGGACCATTCGCTGACGATATAAGAGATTCATTTAAAATAATTACTCGTACCATTATCACCTACCTAAAAATTAGCGTTATTTTCTTGAAATCCCTCTAATAACTTAATTGAAAAAGCACCTGACCGGAAATCAGAAGTTTTGTGGTTCGATTCCCAATGGTGTGAAGAAGGAGCAGGATCTTTTTCCAAGAAATAATTTTAATTTTAATTTGAAAATATTATCTTCCATCTAGTCTAATTAAGACGTTAGGGCGATACCATCTCTACAAGAATTTTCATTACCATTTCAAACAAACTTTCACGATATCTAAATATTATCACCAAAAGTACTTAGTTAAAATCTCAGAAGCCTAGGGTACATTATAAATAAGTTTTTAAAGTTTTTAATTTCGTCATATTTAACATTGCGTCTTACGAGAGATGGCGCTTTTGAGCTCTTTACTAAGTGCTATCTAAGTAACCAGCATTAAGATATTATTGATCGTTTTTTAAATGAAAAACAAATATTTCATAATTGAGGTGCAAAAATAATATTAACCATTTGGTTCCTGCATATACACGAAAAAAAAATTAATCACGAAACTTGCGCTTCTGAACGTTAAATATCGCAATCTGGCGATACGAGTGTAGGTATTACGATTACGTAGTCGACTGACTGATCTCGGCTGTAGCGATGGTACGTCCTTAAGCATTTTCTGTTATTGAAGATTCTTAACTTGATTGATATTGTGGATTTTTGGCCTTCATGGTTTGGAGGATTGTCTACTGTCAGTAAGGTACCATTCGCTGATGATATAATAGATTCATTTTTGAAATAATTACTTTGACCATTAACACTTAGCTAAAAATTAGTCTTATTTTATTCAATTAAGAGTTCTTATTCTGATCCCTCTATTAGCTTAATTGGAAAAGCACCTGACGGGAAATCAGAAGTTTTGTGTTTCGATTCCCAATTGAGTGAAGAAGGAGTAGGATCTTTTTTTTCAAGAAATAATTTCAATTTTAATTTAAACATTTTTATAAATTTCCGAAAATTTATGGTAATTTTACAGGTAAATATGGTAAATTTCCATAAATTACCGCAAAACTCTATTATCTGTACTTAAGAATTTCCTTACAGTTCTTACGATGAGTGTGCTGATCATCGTAAAATGCGATCTCATAGATTTATAATTTTGATTTTTCAGCTTTGACGTCACTTTCTACTCCCTAGGGAGTAAAGAGTGGAGCTTTAGCCCCGCTTCATAGGCATCGAAAAGGACTGAAATCATGCATTTGTCATACAAAATGTACATATGAGAAATTTTTTGAAGAGAGGGGAAGTAAGCTGTTTAGGGAGTGTTGGTGAGAGATGGAGAACAGACCTAGTGGTACAAACATGGGGATGGAAAAGGAAAGCTATTTTAGAACGAACGGATTGCCGATGGATGAAGTGAGAAGAATGCACGGGGAAGGAAGATATATGAGTTGGTGCAATAGAATGGCATGGAGAAAGAGAAAACAGAAGGAGAGGAGAAATAAGAGTGTCAAGGTTTAACGGGAACTATATGCGGATTATGCCAAGGGAGAGAGCGCAATATTTGTATGAGAAAGGAGAGCAAGGAAGTCAGGAACTTATAGCGAGAATTAGATGCGGTTGCATGGAGAATTATAACAGGTTCTGGCTTTCTAGAGAGAAGAGAATGTGTGAATTTTGCGGAAAGGGGGATGCGAAAGTTGAGCACTGGTTGTAGGAATGTGAAGAGGTGGAAAGGAGTGGGATAAGCATGGAGGTATTGTTGCATGAAAGGGGTAACAAAAGGGCAATAGCATCTGTGCAGGGGGTGTTGGGTAAGATGGAGAAGAAGAGAAGGAAGGAGGAAGAGGAATGAAGAAGGAAAGATTGTAAATATGGGAGGAAGTAGATGTAAGAAAATTGTAAATATTGTGAATAGTGGTTAAGTATTAGGCGTTAGCCGCGGAGACAGAGGCTGGCAATGCAAGGCATAGCGAGGAAAGAGAGACATGCGTGCGAGGCGAGGCGTAGCGAGGAAGGTTAGGATATATAAGCGAGCGGATTAGTTATAAGGTGAGGATGGATGGTAATTTGTAAGAAATAGCAGTAAGAAAATTCTGTAAGAAAATGGAAGTGTAAGTAAGTCAATTTTTTAAGTCCAGCAGGCCGAAAAATAAACGTTTATCTATCTAATAAAACCTGTTGATATTTTAATGGCAGCGCGTTTCAGGTATCGAATCTAAAAAAAAAATAATTTCAGGATCACACCCGCAATGTATAATTGTGGGTCCGGATGCAATAAGGGCACATAAAATTTTTTCGTGCGAAAACGAAGTCCCCTGGAGGCTTTAGAAAAAATTTTCGAATTTTAATTT
>NC_046666.1:116478179-116497246 GCF_010883055.1 Belonocnema kinseyi | reverse complement strand
AAATTAAAATTCGAAAATTTTTTCTAAAGCCTCCAGGGGACTTCGTTTTCGCACGAAAAAATTTTATGTGCCCTTATTGCATCCGGACCCACAATTTCTCTCGGGTTCTTGAGTTTTGTTTTTTAAACTATAATCGAAAAAACATTTTAATGAGAAGTAAATAGAAGGAATTTTCTGTTGTCAATAATTTTCGAGGAGAAACTGATAAGAGAAGTTGTATACTGTCCACAATTACTGCATATATTACTATTAATGGTACCTAGAATTTGTGCAAGAAGTAGTGAGCTTTTGTGCACACCAATAATTACAAAAATCAGAATAATTTATTTCGCCGATTTTAAGGTTCCGTTAGAAATTCAATGGTTCAAAGGTTATCTCAAATAAATATCAAATAAAAAATGTCAAATATACTCACGAACAGGTGACTTGGAATACGTTTATTCCAAAACGTCGTGAACTTCCAAAAATTGTTTTCCTAAAAATTAAAGAACATTAATTTAAAGGTAAATTAGGTAATAGTTTTGACAGGGTTATTAAAACAGACATAAAAGTTCACACATCTAGAAATATTCTATAAAAATGTATCTTGTCCTTTTTTTTCACAGATTCCGCTTCTACGAATTTTCTGAGTAGTCAAAGTTCTCTCCGTGCATCGCTGTGTTTGTGACTTCACAGCGTCCCGCGGGCTGTTTGCTGATCGCGCTCTGTCTAAACCTAGCTTGAAGTGGTAATTCTTCCTTCTTATTTGTTTCAGATTGTTTTAGTCACACTTTTTTTTGACAAAAATGTAGGCGTAAGCTTTTGTTATGAAATTTGGCAGAGTAACATAGTTGTGTGTTACTGTGTGTGATACCTTTTCGCGCCTTTTTCTCACGACAATGGTGTTCACTTAATCAGTGTTAAAAGTGACAAAACAGAGCAAGAGAATCACAGTTTGTAGTTTTACCCACAAACACACACGCGCGCACGTGATCCTTTGCAAATGGAACCCAAGAGCCTATGACAAAGTCACTGCAAGCGTCCTCGGGTTGCGGATGGAGGGTCCCTATACCAAGTGTTTCTGCTGAACACGTTTACAATAATAAATGAGCAGTCGCGGATAATTGTTATAATTAGAAAAACTTTTAGAAGAAAAAATAAAAGTTTACTCAGAAAAAGAAGATAGAGCGACCCATTTAACAAAACATAAAATTGATGTAGATGGACACGACCCATTTAAACAGCAATATTAACATGTGAGCTCAAAAATAAAAGAAATAATTAATCAAACAACAGAAAAATTATTAGAACAGGTAATAATAGAACTTTCTTGTTCCAAATGGTCAAATCCAATAGAAATGATAAAAAACGAAGGAAAGATTATAGATTCTGTTTGAACATTATAAAGGTTAGTAATATCACGAGAAAGGATCTCTATCCAACCACACTCATGACAGAAATATTGAACGATTTAAGATCAGATCAATTCATATCTAAAATTGATTTGAAACTATCTTATAGGCAAATACTCTAAAAAGGGTTGAAAACGTCAAATAAAGCAGATAAAAAGGCAGACAAACTTTACGACTAATGAGAAGGCCCATTTTATTATTAAGAAAAAGATTTCTGCAACTATAAAATTTTAAAAACCTTAAAGGACATAGGCATAGGTAATATTAAAAAGTTGGAATATTTAGATTTAAAAAAGGGGAAAAATGGCGTGGAATCAATAGCACTAACGACACAAATTAGCTCGAAAAGAACTCCAAACAATACTCTGAACATAACTACTGTAAAACGTGTCTAATAAATAACTTGAAAGATAACAGCATTTTGGCTCCTAAGTCAAGATTGAAGCAATATTTCCCTTTAGGGTGAATGAAAAAGCCGAAAAATAATAAGAATGACAACAAAAAATATAAATCTTAGTAAGGTAGTGCAAACAGTGGAACGCAGAACTAAAAATTCTATAGCAGCAAACTAAACTAAAACAAAATAAACTGAAAGGAACATCTACTCTTCTTCTTTATTCGTAATTTGTCCCCTAAGGGTTTATATGACTTCCGTTCTTTACAATCTTTCCACCTGCATATTTTTAATAAAACCTTATCCTTACTATTTACAGTTATTTACAAATATTCATATTAAATCTTGATCCTTATATCTGTTTCCTCCGATAGCGAAATTGAGGACGGGTTACCGGACGAGTGAGCGAGCGATTGAAAGCAAGTTTGCTAATCCATTCTCCCCTAGAATCTTGATCACATTCTCTTTCCAGTTTCCTTTGTCTTCCATTCCTCTCGTACATCTTTTCCATACATGCTCCCATGTTTCTTCCTCCGATTCACATATTCTGCACTTTTTGTTCTCTTCCTTTTCCCAATACATCCCCTCCCTGACTTCGTTTCCCGATATAAATCTTTCATTCTGGTCCACTTTTCTCTCTCCCCATCCCTTTTCTAAATACTTTGGTACTTCTTTTTTTATCATCTTATACTATTTAATATATTTCAATTCCACAATCCGTTCCTATCTTTCTATTGATTGTATTTCCCTCTCCTTTTTCCTTCAAGAACTCTCTCCTATCTTCTTCCCATTTTGTTAATTCTATCGCACTCCCTCTACTCTCTTCGATCTCCATGAAACACTTCAGTTCTCCCACACCGCCCCCTAGGGGATAAAAATGCGTATGATTTGTCTAAAACATTGTTCTCGTTTCGCGATAGATGGCGCTGTAATCGACGAAATTCAAATTTTCTTCATTTTACTGTTACTGAGAATGCACGCTTACGATTCTGCAATACTCCAAATCAGTATTAAAACAAACTACTACTTTTAACACAGCCCAGGAACAACGACGTCGGCATAGCAGTTTTCTGTTCCCTTCGGGGTGCTTGATTAACGTGAGTCCCCTCGTCTCTCACAATTCGAGCTGCTCAGGGAATCATCTTTGAATTAAATTAATTGATCAAAATGATAACCTTCGGCTTCAATGCACTTATTAATCCGTAATTCGAATGAATTCACACAACGTAGAAGTGTATCTTCTTGAATTTCAGCACATGCACTTGTAATTCGGTCAATCGTATTCTCACGTGCTGTTGGTTTTTCTTTGTTCAATTTGTCTTTCAGATAGCACCACAAAAAGAAATACGGTGAAGTAAGATCTGCGATCTTGCAAACCAATTTATCGGACCACCTCTACCAATCCAGCGACAATTGAAATCACGCTCAAGAACTTCTCGTGCTACCGCTGAATACTGTGCCGGACAACCATCATGCTGAAACCATATGCTCTGTCGCATTTTCAAGCTCAAGTCTTCAAGCAATATTGGCAGTTCATTTTTCAAAATGTCTTGATATTTTGGACCATTTAAGCTGCCTTCGATATTCTGGGGACAGATCAGTTTGCTGCCAATTATTTCAGACCATACTTTACAGTCCACGGACGCTAGTGTTCGACTTCACGAAGCCACTGCGGATTTTCAATACTCCAGTTGTGCATGTTGTGTCGATTAACTATTCCATGGTTCGTAAAAGACGTCTCGCCAGAGAATAATCCATAACGAAAAAAGTTAGGATTTTGTTTTATTTGTTCACGTGCCCACTGACAAAAAGCTACCCGATCAAATAAAGTCCTTAGATAGTGGGTCCAAAAAAACGCCAGGTTTCGAGATAGGAGGGACCAAATGTCACTTTTCATGGAGGCGAGAGAAGTTCCACGGACCTCGAAGACTTTTTGGCATCGCGCTCAGGGATCATGCTGAACTCACTGTCCCTTGGATATTTTGAAGTTTGGGACCGCCTGAACAATAATATAAATGTCTAAAGGTCGACTTTCTGTTCTATCGGTATTTGGTATTTTAGGGTCCCCTGATCGATAATATCTAGAACTTAAGGTTGAGAGATGGATAGTTTTTTTTTGTCGGTGTTGCATCGTAGGTCGCCTTTTATGTACTTATTGAATCTAATTAAACGGGTCCTGTTAACCACATCGTCAAGACTAAATTTTGATAAGTTTTTGGATAAGGCTAACACAATCTGAATATGAGTTAACGTGACCAATTATGTACGCACTTATTCAAACTAATTAATCAGGTCCTATTAACCGTTTCGTCAAGACTGTAATATTGAGTAGGTGTCTGCGGGTAGTTTACTTGCCGAACAAAAATCAATTAGTGGTTTTCGAATCATGGTAACATAAACTGAATTTGAAGTTACATTACCAAAGGCATAATTCCTCATTCAAACTAATTACTCATGTCTTACCAACTACGTCATTAAGACTTAAATATGAGAAAGGTGTCCGGGGGTAGTTTAAATACTGTAAAATATTAATTGGTAGTTTTCGGATCAGGCTTAAACAAACTAAATGTGATTAAACATCACTAAGTGTGTACCTACTTATTCAAACTAATTAATCAGGTCCTGTGAATTGCAGGTGAAGGACAACTGTGCACGGAGCAACTGTGCACCAGCCCATCTGTGCACATCGCTGGCCATAGGCACAACAGTGCACGTTGTCGGCCACAGGCACAACTATGCACCAGGCCACCTGTGCACGTCTACACTTCAACGTGCACAGATGGGATACTCCCAACTGAGCACGTCTAAATGTCGACTAAATGTGTAAATGACTAAAGAAAATAAAATATAAAATAAAAATAATATAAAGTGACTAAATGTAGACGTATACAGACGGTCCGGTGCATTGTTGTGCATGTGGCCAAAAACGTGCACAGCTGTATCCTTCAATGTTTGTTTAATACTGGAGTCAAGATTACAAAAAGAAACACTGAAGAATTTCCCTATACCTGGAATTAAGTCATGCCGCCGATTAGAAAAAGTTGCTACATCTGTGCAATCTCCTTACAGCCACGAGCGATGCTACATATATCTGATACAGAAAATGAATAAAAACAACAAATCGCAATTTATCGCCGTGCTGAGCATTAAATAGCTCCTCAAGAGATTGATGAAAATACAAAGAAGAAATAGTTTTATATTTTTTGTAAAAGAATGCAAGATGTGACCAGGATGTCGGTGAAATGTAGGGTTAATGTTTTCTTGAAAATAAAAATAAACGTACCGGAATCAACTCGTTCTTATCCTGAACATTTGGATGTGAGTGGCTTTATACCAAACGTCCTACTGCAAGGTTTAGAATTTTGCAATAGACCTTATCGCTTGCCTGGTGTACAGTTGCAATATTTTTTGCAAGGCCTACGTGAATTATCGAAGATTGATAAGCCTGATTTTAATAATAAAGAAACGTTTTTAAAGGAAGAGTTCAATTCAATCAGTCCCATAAGACGCGACCAATTCAGGGATTCATGTACGTATTGCGATGCTGTACGTGATGCTGTACAAGATCGATGGGTATATCGCCGTATTAGTAAAAGGAATTGGATGATCTTTTTGTGTAAGCTTCACTAAGGGCTAAGTCATGACTTTTTAAAAGTTATTTTTGGATACGATAGTAGGGAAAATGTGAGTCTCATTAATTCTATTTTGAGAAGATCTTTGATGACTATTTTGCTCCCAACAACATAGGGTTGGTAGCTATAACGCGGGAATAATATAAACAGAGAAGTTCCAAAAGTAATTGCCTATATAGATGGAACTTATCTATATATCCATACACCTAGTAATTTCAGAGTACTCAGGCAAACATACTGCGTTCATAAAGGTCGCCACTTAATTAAGCCACCCTTAATTGTAGCTTCAGACGGCTATATTTTGGATATTCATAGGCCCTACTTTTCTGACTGTCGAAATAACGATGCTGCCATGCTTACTAATGAATTCGAAATCGATGTTAATGGGTTGCGAGAATGGTTCGAAAACGATGGCATTATCATTGTGGACCGTGGTCATCATGATGCTCTACCGCTTCTTGAAAAACTTGGTATTAACCATAAAGTGCCACCTCTATTAGTTCGCGGACAAAAATAATTTGATACAGAAGAAGCAAATGACTCAAGATTGACCACTAAGACAAGGTGGGTCGTAGCGGCACGAAATGGCCACATAAAATCTGTTTTTAAGTTCTTCGGAAATCTCATTAACATGTACTAGGTCATTAACATCGGCGATTTTTACTGCATTGCTGGGGCGATCCTCAACAAGTATCATCCTTGCATAAAGATGGCTAAAGCGATCGTAGCGATCGTTAGGAAAACCACGTGAACCCTACATCGTCCAAGCCAGAGTTAGAATTGATAACCTGCACACCAGGAATGCCAGATGGATTCATCTTAATGAACACCAAGTACCTCATTTCCCTACGCTGGATATAAATTATCTAAAGAAACTGATGGTAGGAGTCTATCAGCTTAATCTAGCAGCAGCTTACATCCAAGATAAGTTTGACTGGGAGCGAATGGAAGATTTGGAGTTGGACGAACTTGTCGATGAACCGGGTTTTATCAGAGTGCGAGTGTATTCTCGTTTCAGGCGCGCAAAGAAATATCAGATCTGGATTTCCCATGTAGAAGATAACTTGGTTTAAGCAGCCGATAATCAAGAGCTACAGCGTAGTACTGTACTTGCAAATCTGGGGCGAGGACAGTCGGATCATATGCACATGTAGCAAGCATATTATGGTATTTACGATACGCGCGACATCAACAAGCAGGAAATGATCCAAGCAGATCTTGATAAATAATAATACGAATGCGGGTCTAAACCATACACTAATGTTGCTATAACTGGTTTAAACACTTCCCGATATTGCCTTCATTGCCCGTATCAGATCATAATCTTGCCTTAACTGGCTGGAAAATTCCAGAATATTGCTATTATTAACCTGACCATTCTTGAATCTTGCCTTAACTGGCTGGATAATTCTCCAGTATTGCCTTAATTGGCAGGATCATGCACTGATATCGTCTTGAATACCCGGATTTCTTTCCTTAATTGGATGGTCAGAGAATTGGGCATGACATAAATATTATCGATCAGCAGGCCCTAAGCTACAACATATTAAAGAGACAGCGAGTTAGGCATGATCCCTGGGCGAGGTGCCAAACAGTCCTAGAGGGCCCGTGGAACCCTTCTAGTGTGCATGAAACGTTAACTTTGGTACAACACCCACAAAAAAGTGTCCTTTTCTCGAAATTAAGACATGGATATTATTATTGGGAAGATCCTAAACTACAAAATATCACAGGGACAGAGAGTTCGGCATGATCCCTGAGCGTGGTGCCAAACAGTCCTTTAAACTTTAACTTTGGTACAACACCCACGAAAAAGTATCCTTTTCTCGACATTCAGACATGAATATTATTGTTTGGGAGGTCCCAAACTACAAAATATAAAAGGAACAGAGAGTTCGACATGATCCCTGAGCGTATTGCTGGGATCATATTTTCCATAGATGTGTGCGGGGACCTATAGAAATATTAAGGAAACACTGTGAATGTAAGGTGTGTTAGAACCGATTTTAACATCAGTGTATGTATTCCTCAGAGTGATTAAATTTTGATTCATAACATTTTTTCATAGAATGCCTATTTTTCGAGACATTTGAAAATTTCTAGTTAAAAAAATCCCCCCGTATATCTTTCTTGTAAACTCTCAATATTTTTCCTTTCTTTCCATCATTATATCTCTGCTCCATAACCAAATACCGGCAATGCCAGCGTATTGAATCATCACATTCTCCTTCTTCAATTTTTTTCAACTTTCTTTTTCCTATTGCCCATGCTTGTTTCAGTGCCCCTGCTGCTTTTTTATCCTTTCTCTTATATGAGCTGTATGATCTCCATTCGTTTGCAAGATATATCCCAAATACCACTGACAGCCGCCTACCTTCTTCTCGGCTTTCCATCTCCTAATTACTCTCCTCGGCATTATCTACGTAAAAGTTTTTTGTATAAAATTGAGGAAACAGCGAAACTGAGTGTACATAAACTGCGCGATCTAGACATCAATTTGACTCGCGTTGAACTTCAGTCGATTATACTAGTTTCGTTGCTATAGCAGCTAGAGCCTAAGGATTTATAATCAGATCAGCACTTAAATACGCTGCAAAAGTTTAAACCCGAGGATTCAAAATTATGGGTATAAATTGTAGAAAATCTTTAAAAGATTTTTGAAATATCTGACCTTTAACAATGAAGGGTTATATCCAACGCCAGACTCAGACAATCAATAAATTTGCAAAAGAAATTAATTGACTCGAACAGGCCGAAAGTCGAGAATATGTATGTTCTTTCTGACTCAAGCTTGTTAGCAATCAAACAGACTCACCCGTATTATGCGGCTGTCTCTAATTCAAAGTGCCTATACAATCAACTAAACAGGATGTACTACTTAACATACCGCTAACAGATTCTTTAATTGGTTTTTAACTTACCTACTTTTATAACGAGTAATCACCTAAACCCTAATCTATATCATAAACGTTATTGGAAAAACATTCACGGACAACTTGCACCTATTATAAATTAAGTGCTTTGTTGATGCTCAGGAACTCGTTCTTGTTAATCACATTGACATTCACTAACATTCGACCAACCTAACTTGCATTTCATCCTCAATCTGGTACAGATTCACACATTTTTTGTAATATCCTTTTCATATATTCCGTAGGGTTTACATTGGAACAGTTGCAGCTTCAATACAATAAATAGAATACATAAAATTTAGCAACTTATACGAAGTCCAAGAGATAAGCAGGCTTGCGCATCTTTGGTATCGGTCGATTATTGTTCTCGTTGACATGTTCTACGGAATTGTCTTCGTGCATACTATTTTCCAAGTCATCCACGAGAATGTGCGAATTTATAACCTTTTATTCCTCATCTCCCAAATCAGGAATTACAATCTCGGTTTCAACGTAACTAGAGTAATCATAAATTAGGCCGCCAAGTTAGCACTTTAAAATGACGGCAATAAAGAATGGGCGAGCAGGTATGGCTGAATGACTTACACACATACCATCAAGTCGTACGAGGTACCGAGGTATTACACATGTGGGGGCGCACGAGAATGCTCCGCGTCAACGACCGTGTTGGTGTAATACAATTCTTTCTTCCTGCATTCTCCAGCCGCTGTACACTCATTGATCTCTCATGACTACCCTGCCAAAGAAGAAGCCTAGAGACGGCTATAACTTCCTTGAAAATGAACAGAAATTCATAGTGCAAAAAGCAGTTTCAGAATTGAACAATTTTGAACTTTAAAAGGGGGTCTCCTATAATAAATATTTACATTGATAAATTGAAAGGTGAGACCCGCAGTAACTGAAATACAATTTTATCAACAGGAAAGAGATAGCTGCTGAGAAGCACAAATCTTAAGAGGTCAAGCTAAAGTATAACTTCCATATTTCCCAACATATTCACAAAAAATAATAACTTAGTCATCAAAATACCCCACAGTCTACCAGCGACAGGGAATTAACAAAAAGCATCCTTCGGAAAGTCTCCAGGCAGTCGTACGAGCTACTTGTGACGAGCAAGTAGTATTTTCGAAAGGTCCTCTGTAAATTCGAAAAGGAATAAAAAGTGACTAAGGCGGTGCCGCGAATTAACAAAAAAGAAATAATTTAGCTCACTAGACAGTAGAAGGTAAAAACTGCCGTGTCGTGAGTTATTAACGTTGGTGCTTGGGTTTCAAGGACTAAAGCATAAGAGAGATAAAACGATTTTAAAGACAGTCTCAAACTCTCGGTTTAAAGCCAGTTATGCAACAGCCTTGGAAAAACAAGTGACATTGCGACAGTGGGAAAGGCGTCTCACACATGCTACCTAAGTGTGCACATGTGTATTTGAAGGACAAATTAGCCCATTAGATAAGGGCTTAATAAAGGTTAAACCCTTCTCGCTCCCTTGTCTAAAGGTAGGATTAAAAATTGTAAAGCTGTATGATGAGTCCGCTATCGCTCCAGTTGTATATTGTATTGAAATTAATTCATCTATATTATGATTGCGTGTAGAATTGTGGAGTAAAGTGTCATTTACTGTTCTCAAGGGATCAAGATTTCACGCAGCTATTAAATTATGCTAACTGAAATCCTTTTCAACTGATTGACAAGCAGCTATAAGTCATGCTAATTGGCTGATTACCCTAACGTAAATTCGATATTTTAAATATTCGTAAAACCTGTTATTTACTGTTCTCAAGGGATCAGGATTTCAGGCAACTATTAGATTGTGCTAACTAAAATCCTTTTTCAATTGATCGTCAAGCAGCTATGAATCATGCTAATTGGCTCATCACCCATTGTAACAGTAAATGAAGTATTATGTGCTGTTATCGATACATGATAACTAATGTGGGGGTTAAGAATAGATGTTTTTTTAAAATTATAATTGAGTAAACCCCAATTTACTGATTTTCACCTTGCTCTCACGAAATTTAAAGAAGGAATGCTCATCCATCTGAGCATTAGGTAGTAGCATCACTCGGACGAGAGTAGATGAAAAAGTCCCCAAAAAATAATAAACTCAAACAAAGCTGACGGTCGAGTTTCATTTTTTAGATTCCTCCTCCACCCAAGAACGCTCACCAGGTTCAACGGCCTAACGTCTCCCGGCCTAAAGTCCACTTCAATGTGGCGATGTTCACCATACCTTTTTTAAACTCGTTATGAGACTTCCTACTTTCTTGTAATATCTCTTCGATAAATTCTTTAGGTTCTCGATAAGTTTCAAAGTTTTTTGTAATTTCTCTGGTTATACGTTTTTCAAAAAGCAAAAGGTATCCGTATTTAGTTTTTTATTGAGTTCTTCAACGCGACTGCGCATATTTGGGAAAGAGTAATATTGCTGCACAACTACGGCCTTTGTCATTGTAACAGATACAGCATTAAGCGAAACTTCTTTATTATCTTGTTTAACTATTCAGTACAGTAGTCCTTTTATTAAGTAATATTCACATAGGTTTCCAATTCTTCTCTTGAAATATCTTTGCTCAGTTTCTTTAAAATCACGATTATGCGCGTTAATTTATCATTTGTTCACTGATGTAAAAGGATTTCATCCTCGCTGGTGGTTTTCGCGTATACCATTGCCTTAGTCGCACTAAGGTGTACAAAAGCTCGGCATTCTGTTACTATGATAAATTTTAGAGCATTTAAAAACTGCCGTAATCTATCGCACGCCCACACTATCGCTGTCAGTTCTAACTTAGCAGAACGGTATCGTATCTCGACATGGGAAGTTTTTAATCTAATAGCGAATCTCGAATTTCGCTATTGCATATATTTGACTTTCTCCTGGCTCTATTTCTTTCGCGCTAATCCGGTAATCTAAAAAGTCCACTTTATAGAGGCCGAACTGTCATTTTATTTTAATTTAAAGTTTGACCGGCCTTTTCCAACGCTTCGAGAACTAAATTGAATCTGACCTCGAGATAAACGTCAAGATTGAGCAATAGTCCAAGCGTTAACAGCTAAAATTTCAGCCCATCCAGAATAAGTATGAAACCAACTTAAAATAATAGAATAGAATGAACTCAAGCGAAATCAGTATGGTTTCTTAACCTCATCCTGTCCAGATGCACATAAAAAGGTCAAATCGGGTACGATTTTTTAGTCAGTTTTCAGTCCATTGAGAATAATAAAATGACATTATTTCAAAATTTTTAAATTTATCTGCTATATCATCAGAGATTGTACCCTATCGACAGTAGATCAACCCTCCAAACCATGAAGGCAGAAAATCTACACAATATCGATCAAGTTAAGAATCTTCAATAACAGAAAATGCTTAACATCTTAATAAGACTAGATGGAAAATAATATTTTTTAATTAAAATTAAAATTATTTCTTGAAAAAAAGATCCTACTCCATCTTCACTCCATTGGGAATCGAACCACAAAACTTCTGATTTCCGGTCAGGTGCTTTTCCAATTAAGCTATTAGAGGGATCAGAGTAAGAAATCTTAATTCAAGAACATAACGCTAATTTTTAGCTAGGTGTTAATGGTACAAGTAATTATTTCATAATTTTTAAATTTATCTGCTATATCATCAGAGATTGCACCTTACCGACAGTAGATCAACGCTCCAAACCATGAAGGCAGGAAATCTACACAATATCGATCAAGTTAAGAATCTTCAATAACAGAAAATGCTTCACGTCTTAATAAGACTAGATGGAAAATAATATTTTTAAATTAAAATTAAAATTATTTCTTGAAAAAAAGATCCTACTCCATCTTCACTCCCTTGGGAATCGAACCACAAAACTTCTGATTACCGGTCAGGTGCTTTTCCAATTAAGCTATTAGAGGGATCAGAATAAGAATAATTCAAGAACCATGAAGGCAGAAAATCTACACAATATTGATCAAGTTAAGAATCTTCAATAACAGAAAATGCTTAACGTCTTAATAAGACTAGATGAAAAATAATATTAATATTTTATTTAAATTTATTTCAAGAAATAATTTTAATTTTAATTTAAAAATATTATTTTCCCTCTAGTTTTATTAAGACTATTAAGACGTTAAGCATTTTCTGTTATTGAAGATACTTAACTTGATCGATATTGTGTAGATTTTCTGCCTTCATGGTTTGGAGCGTTGATCTACTGTCGTTAAGGTACAATCTCTGATGATATAGCAGATAAATTGAAAAAATTTTAAGTAATTATTTGTACCATTAACACCTACCTAAAAATTAGCGTTATGTTCTTGAATGAAGAGTTCTTATTTTGATCTCTCTAATAGCTTAATTGGAAAAGCACCTGACCGGAAATCAGAAGTTTTGTGGTTCGATTCCCAATGGAGTGAAGATGGAGTAGGATCTTTTTTTCAAGAAATAATTTTAATTGGAATTAAAAAATATTATTTTCCATCTAGTCTTATTAAGACGTTAAGCATTTTCTGTTATTGAAGATTCTTAACTTGATCGATATTGTGTAGATTTTCTGCCTTCATGGTTTGGAGGGTTAATTTACTGTCGGTAAGGTACAATCTCTGATGATATAGCAGATAAATTTAAAAATTTTAAATAATTATTTTTACCATTAACACCTAGCTAAAAATTAGCGTTATGTTCTTGAATTAAGAGTTCTTATTCTGATCCCTCTAATAGCTTAATTGGAAAAGCACCTGACCGGAAATCAGAAGTTTTGTGGTTCGATTCCCAATGGACTGAAGATGGAGTAGGATCTTTTTTTCAAGAAATGATTTTAGTTTTAATAAAATGACATTGAGAATAATAGAATGACCATATTTACGGTCGCTTTCCAGCCCATCGAGAATAAGAATAAAATCAACGCCAAAATAAAGCTCGAAGCTCCCCATAACTAATTCGCCAGGGTTGCCATCTTTCATCCTCTCAGAAATACCGGACAACCCTCTTTGAAATTTGGAAAAGGGCCTGGAAGGGTAAGCATGTAACAGTATCCTATGAGTTTGAGTATACAATAGATGATAGTCATGACTAAATTCGCTTAGCAATTTTTTTTCTACGAAACAATAGAATGTGACTCACATAGGACGACGTGGTTCGAGTCGCGATTCCAGTATAATCGCACCCTATTATAATATTCTACGCTTAAACGCTATCAGAACCACTCGAATAGAAATTTGTTGGCCTCGTACAACATATAACTCGATATGAACTTGTAATATTCCTACAGATATGCATCTATCAATGTCTCAATTGTTTTCCGTTTATTTAAAATTTTGTAACGTATTTCAACGACGTTAAGCCTGACTCATTAAGAGTGTTTACAATCGTGGATAGTAATGGACACAGTTGAATAAAACTACGCATTCATGTCTTTTAACTTTACATTTAGTACAGTAGGGTTCTCGCCTATGCTTAGGACATTTTCGGCAATAATTTTCCTCGGTTTGACAGTTATAACATCCACCTAACTTTAATTTAACATATTTGTTTTCAGAATACACTATAGTACCCTCGGTTTGTAATTTCTGTAATTTTGGTTACAGTGAATTATTATCAATTCTACTATAACTCTTATGTTCGGAACGGCTTTTATTATTTTCCTAAAAATTCTTTATTATCTGGTGCAACCAGCCGAGATCTGCGAAAGGTTCATCTTTGTTATTGTGAATCCCTCAAAATGCCCGTAGCATAATGTCTTGTGATCTTAACCCGAATAATACTTGCTTTTTCATTTGTGTAAAAATCATCGGAATACTCGTACATATTTGTAACCTATTTGGAAAGTATGACGCAATCGATTCATTACAATTTTTTACCCGATTTTGCATTTTTGTAAAAAGTGTCGGATAAATTAGTATCTCTTGAAAAGATTCTGCTAAAAGCTTCCTACAGCTATTGCCAACTCGTTAATTCTCGTTATCGACCTAAGATCCAAGCGCGCTCGACCCCTTACAAATGACACTTCACAGTTTAAATTAAAAAAGACTCTGGCCAATTATTGAGCAGCGCTATCGTTACAACCTGCTCAAGTCACAGTTTCGTTTCGCGTGGACCTATTTTTCCATCGGAATTTTCAATCGTTTTGCAAAAATCTAGTATTGTATGAAAAACGCGCGGAGTTGCCTGATTTTAGGCAAGTTTTTGCGTCAGTGTCATACTTTGTTGTATAATTGAAATCATAATTTCTAACATTTGATCCTTCGTCGCAGAACTCCCTATTGTCGGTGAGCCATGCGCTGAAGCGTGTGGATCTAGATTAAATGAAACATAACCTGGTGGTGGATCACTTGCAGGAATTTTCATCAGGTTCACTGCACGTGGTTCCTATGAACTTTAATTTACAAACGTCGAACTCGTTGTTGCATGGTGTACATTTAAAACTTGTCGATTATCGCCGATCGGCGAATTAAGAAGAAGTACGTTATTATCGGCAGGCACGCAGTTATCGGAATGTAAATCATTTCATTTTATGGGCGGATGACCAGAATGAGCAAGGGTTTCATTTATTGATAAACTTGTTGGCTTCCGTTCACATCAAAATGCGAAAGAGCAAATACATTCATGTGATAAGTCATGGAAGACCTATTCGTTCTAGATTGTATACATTTGGTTGAAAGTGTTCAAATTTCTCGTTAGAATCCCTTGCAGGCGTTTGCTCGTTTTGCAACATGATGGATTTTCTTCTCGTAAAGAATCGTCAAAATAACGTTACTACGTCAGCGGTGTAGATTAGAACATAGTGGAAATTGAGACCTAAGTGGCAGTCTCAAGATATTGGCATTAGTCGGTCAGTAATCAGGAAATTCATGCTTTCATTAAATTCCGTAAAAGATTATCCTTTTCTCGTCTCAGAAACCCTTTGGCTTCTCGTTAAACACGTTACGCACCTCGAACATGTATTTTAACACTTAATTCTTGTACTGGGCACAAGGGCTCGAAGCTTCCTAGCTGGACTGATCGTTATATAAATATTTGTGTTTATTAAAACGAGCTTTCACTTGGTGACACCAAACTTCATCAGGAATACATATAGGAAGTAAACTACTCACATGTGGTCTTAAAAGATTTGATTAAGATAACATTATTGGAATTTGGTTAAAATTGTGTTTATTAATTTGTTATTGTATATGTGAGATTAAAAAGATATGCTGAAAGAATTATTCTTTTTTTCGTGATGGAATAAATATATAATACGTTATTGTGTCTCATCTGTCAGTTTCAGTCCATTAAGTGAAGTTCTTTTCAGAACTATCCGAAACACAAAGAAACAAATAAGCATTAAATTAATCATTTATTTAATCGATTTTAGGAGACCTATTCTTTCATTAAAACAATTTTATCTGAAATAAATAATTTTTCAATCCAAAGTCCATATATGGGGCATTATTTCTTAAGTGAACCCATCCTGAAAAATGACTTTCTATGATCAAACTCAAACTTGAGCCAACTGTAGCCCTACTAGTTAGAATTTTATAGGAAAAATTTTTTTCAATTGAATCAAAATTGATCGAGGTGCGGGACCGGGAATTTTCGGATTTTGTGCTGGTAATCACTGTTTTGAACGTACGAAACTGCTTTTGTATGGTTAAAACCAAATTTTGTCCTATATGTTTCTGATAGATGTTTTTATCACATATAGAATTGTTATAGCAATTTTTTCAAAAAATGAAAATTGAACCCCTTTTTCAAAATCAAAAATATTTGGGAGTTTTTTTAATTCGAACGATTTTTTCTTGTCTCAAAATAAGGACCAAGATGTTTTCTTTCGAAAGCTGAAAGCAAAAATAAATTTGTTGTTTGCGAGAAATTAAATAAAGAGTAATGAAATATATCGAAGGCGCTCGTGACCGCTGGGATGCTCGCTCGGCGAAACTTCTTCGGAATAATTTAACGTATCAATTATGACTATTTCTTATTTATAAAACTGCCCTGTGTATTTTACAGGGTTAATACTGTCATTACTGAATTTTAATGCCTACATTACAGTAACTGTAGGGATGTAATACTAAAGAAGTAAATTGAAGTGTACTTTTCAAATATAATCCATCGTAGGTGGTAAAATTGTTATTATGTGTATTAATATATTGCCTTCAATGTATTAAAAAGATATTTTAAATCTTATTTCCTGCTCCTTTCTTCTAGTTGACAACTTCTTAAATTTCCTATTTTTGATCGACAGATTTATTGGTATTTTCGTTGTCTTTGATTTTCTTTCTTTGACAGATGTTTTATGCTTTCTTCGTTGCCTGTGATTCCTTCTCTTTTTTCAGAAACAATTGCACTCTGTTGCAGCTGAAAATTTCTTCAACTGCAATTTCCAACCTTGGTAAGAAATAAACGCATGAAACTGCAAGGTGCCTGGTGTAGTTGATACACTCTCAAATCTTGGTTTTAGTATTTCTGCAGGTGCAGCATGAGTTCCTTTGCCGCTAAAAAAGCTAGCGTTTTTTTACAACTGGTTCTAGAGTAGTCTTAACAGCTAGCTTTTTTCAGTAGCAAAGAAATTTATGCTGCAACTTCAGAAATGCTAAAACCAATATTTTACAATGCAACAGCGATACCAGTCACCTGGCAGTATTATGCGTTTATTCCTTACCAAGATCGGCAATTGCAGTTAGAGAATTTTTTAGCTAGAATACAGTGTAATTTTTCCCAAACAAAAAAAAGATAAAAAATCTTCCAAGGAATCAAAGGTGACAAAGAAAGCAAAAAAGTTATATGTCGAAGAAACAGACTTAAAGACAACGAAATAACCAAAAAATCTATCTGTAGAAAATAGAAGAGTTAAGAAGCAGGCAAAGAGAAGAAAAAGGGTAGCAAGAAAATAAGCTTTAAAATGTCTTTAGAATACATTTAAGGCAATAGACGAATACATATAATATCCCACTTGCAATAGATTAGTTTGAAAAATACACTTAAAGGAGCCTTCACGGAATGCATGGGAAAATGTCTTTCGGTGGATTTGCTTATAACTTAATATTTTGTGGGTTATAAAGGCCCAATGAAGTATCTATACACATTTTTTTTATTGGAGAGTTTTAACACTATACAGCGCCAAGCGTTCAAATTCAAACCTATAGACAATCGTACATGATTATAATTACCAGCACCAAATCCAAATATTCCCCTCCCCTACCTCGGTCGATTTTTCACATACTGAGGACTTCTATTAGCTTCAGGCACGTGCAATTAAATTGATAGAAGTAATCGCTTTTTCCAATAGATTGAGGGCCACATTTTAAACTAAACACACTTGATTTGAAATTCAAATACAGAATGAGTTAATTCCCCCGTACCCCAATTTTAATCCAATTCGTAATAAATTGTGAAACGAAGGGTTGTACACACAATTTGACTTTCCCTACCTCATACATTTAACATCTTCAAACGGTTCTTTCCGCAGTGTAATTAGGTACTTTAAGAGCTACTTGTTCTGATTTCATCTTTATTTACTACGAAAAAACAAAAAAGGAAAGAATGTTTTGCGACTAAGCTTCGTTTGCAATATTGTGTGAGTACTTACAACGAAACGGTAATTTTGAAGGTACTTATTTTGCTCAACAACTGGCTTTATTATACTAGGACATGCCCATGAGACAATTTCATTTTCCATTTCAACACTTTCATCTTCCATTAGTATTCTTGCTAAATTTTTGGTTAAGGTTCGGTCCTTTATTTCTGAGTTAGATAACTGTAGAGTTGTTGAATTCTTCATTTTTCCTGCAAAAAGTTAGCTCTTATTATATAAAATCGTATACATTTCACGAAAGCATTATTCTCATAAGTGAGCTTACGATTTCTTAGTACATAAGATGGATAAGGGGGAGCGGGAGTCAAATCTAACGTTGTATTTGTTCCTTTCTTTTAAATGGGGGTCCTTCTACTTCCTTGCACATTTTCTAAAAATGTTTCATTATTAATCTACATATTATTTAAAATGAAGCTAAAGAGCCGACAAGAACCCTTAAAGAATTCATAGAATACAGGATTCGAGAGTTATTTAAAGACCTATTTATGTATAAAAGGTTTTCTTTTTTAAACATACTTATCTCATCAGGAAATATAGGGAATTAAAGTAAATTCCAAGTAAAAGCGCGAGTACAAAAATCATTCATGATGCAGTTTATGCTTATTAACTTTATCGTTGCTCAACAATCTCTTATTCTATCACCACGAACAATGTCCATGAAAAATGTTGGGCGAGTGAGGAATTACAACATCACCTCAGGTGAACTTTTTAAATGTTAGTTGGGCTTCTATTTGACGCGCGGCTTCAATTATAGTATCAAAAAATGAGATTTCACAAAAATCCGTTTAGCACAATGTGTATTTAATTTGTAGGAATTTTTAATGCAATAGACCCATTTACAATAAAAACGTTAGTTATGTAGTTCTGTACTGCCACCATTAATTTATATTTAAATAGATATAAGTTTACTAATAATTTTAAATCGAATCACTTTCAAAAGTGAAAATTCGACATTTCGAACGTTCAAACGACATATTATTTGTTCATTTAATACTCACTCCATTTTTAGTGGATGACTAAGTTGTAATGTGTAATATGTACATACTTACTTACAGATATACAAGTATTGACGTATTCGTTGCATTTAAATAATAATTGTGGGTCCGGATGCAATAAGGGCACATAAAATTTTTTCGTGCGAAAACGAAGTCCCCTGGAGGCTTTAGAAAAAATTTTCGAATTTTAAT
>NC_046666.1:116475781-116478079 GCF_010883055.1 Belonocnema kinseyi | reverse complement strand
AATTAAAATTCGAAAATTTTTTCTAAAGCCTCCAGGGGACTTCGTTTTCGCACGAAAAAATTTTATGTGCCCTTATTGCATCCGGACCCACAATTATATACATAAGGTCACTCATAAAACTAAATTTCCATTGTTAAAGGTTTACTTAACAATACATTCTGAAGGGTAAAAAGCCGGAAAGAAAGAGTTCGTTTGTGTTTCGCACGCTGTGTCCTGAAAAAATGCTAGATCTAATTATTTGTCGAATAAACAGCGAGTAGTGGATCAGTCTTGATTTTCATCATTAGGAGTTGTGACGTTGCAAAATTCTTGCAACTCACAAATTTTAATTAATTAATTTTTGTTTGACATTCAGAGAATTTTGTTTGTGAATTTAGAGACTAGGCTTGATGATCAGAAACCGCGGCGTTGTACGCAAACTCCTTGACTTGGGCTAAATTTAATATTTATAATTTCAAAGACTTATTCTGTTCTTTTCTTTTATCTTACTGTAACGATCCGGACTCGTCGAGACATCGTGGAACATCCAGGGACTTCTGTCCACTTGGAGACTCAAATGGGACGCCACTCGAGACTCGATGAAAATCTGGAACCACTCATCTACCTGGCTCCGAGTCCATGTTAATCATAAAAAATGTATCCGAATTTTTATCTTTGAAATCCCCCTTACCCCCTCCCATTGTAAGCGGATTTTTATAAGAACTTTGAACACCGAGAATTGTGTATATTTTAATTGCATATATTTTGAATTGTGTATATTTTGAACTATTAAAATTTTCGATAGTGCATATTTTTAAATGTGCATATTTAACTGATTATATTTTTGAATTGTGTATAATTTTCTTTGAGAATTGATAACCTTAATTAGGATTGTAATTTGTGAGTTATGACGTGCGATCAATTTAAGAAATGTAAATGAGATTCTGCTATTTAGTTTAAAAAAATCTTCTGATAACATCTTATCTACTTCAATTCTACAATTGGGTCTGTCTAGTAGTGATTATTAAAATGAAATTAGAGTCAGCATGGTTTAGTTCAACTAAACGTGAGTTATATTGGTATTTGTATTTATTTATGAAAAGTTCCTAGGGCTAAATAGCCCTATATGCTTATAAGTAAATACATGCATGAATACTCTCATATATATTTTAATTGACAGATTTAAGTTTTACCAATGTGTAATTCAAAGGGAAGGATTTGATAAGTTATAAGGAAAGAAAAAGTAGTTTTCTAAAGTGATATTGAGAAGGTGCATTTCTAATTATTATAGGTAGTTGGTTCCATAGACGAGCAACCCAAATAATCAAAGATCTTTGCATTTTACACGTACGGTGTGGCTGAATTTTTAATACTTTTTTCCTTTTACGGAGTTTGGAATGAGTCGGTTGATCTTTGTCAATCAAATAAAAGAGGTTAAGAAGATAGTGCGGAGCTTCATTACTGAATAGACTATAAAGGAAATTACGCATAAATAATTGTCTTCTTATTGCGACATTAAGAATTCCTGCTCTTTCTCTATACTGAGTAATATGTTCACTTTTGGGGATGTTATAGAGGAACCGAATGCAAGCATTAAGCGTGCGCTCAAGCTTAGAATTCAGATCATCAGTAATATCGTCGTACATTACATAGCCGTAGTCAAAGAAAGAAATAATGAGGCTTTTAACTAGGAGGATACGCGTTAAAATAGGTAGTGATTCTTTATTCCTGTTAACTTGTTGGAGAACTCTAAATGTTTTCCTCGAAATATCCGCTACTTGTATTCATTCCAAGTGAGAGTGCGATTAAGAATATATCCCAAATCATTAACAAATTCTACAAAGGGGTTGAGACTTCCATCGATTAAGAGAGGAGGTAGGGTTGCAATTTTTCCAAGTGATGAAGAGGAAGAAGGTTCTATTATTATAGCCATTGTTTTAGCAGGGTTAAGATCAAGGCCACTTGTCGAGACTCACTGCACCACTAGATCAATATCCGTCTGTACCCTTTTAAATAAGCTCTTAAGATTGGCAATAGGCCCGTAAAGGTGAAACTTAAAGTCGACAGCATATTTGTGATAGTTGCAATGTCGAACTTCGCTAACAAGTTCAGAGGTATTGATATTAAATAAAGTGGATGCAATCGTGGATCCCTGCGGGAAACCACTCTTAACCTCCCCACAAACATACCGTTCACTATTGACTCGGTTATGATATGATAGGAACAGGATATAAAGTGATGTTTAAATTCAACGTAATAATCAGGTAAAGACTGAGCATTAACGTGACAAATATTTAAAGTTTCCATTGTCAGATTGAT
>NC_046666.1:116472134-116475681 GCF_010883055.1 Belonocnema kinseyi | reverse complement strand
AACGATAAAGTACTGCTAATGATCAACAAGCACAAGAACAAAAAATCCGCCTTACGGCAGAACATTGTTCCGCTAGCAATCCTCAATTATTTGATCCCTGTTTATCTCCGAAGACCGAGATTCTATACAGTTTTAGAACGTCATACTTACAAATAATTACGCCTAGAGTCCTGGCGACAGATTCCATTTAGGCCATGAGGTCTTCGCTCGGCGTCATGTAAATATCAAGGCTGCGAATGTAATGACGCAAATTATTTTGATACATATATTGCTGTGCTTCTGAAATCTGAATAGTATAGTAATTTTGTTGTAATTTTAAATTTAGTGCGAGATTTCGTTTCAACTATAACTGATGGAATAAATTTGTTTATGACTAGTCATGGTTCATTAGTAATTTAGTGATGTTAGGCCATAGTCATTTTTGAGGTTAGGTTTTGAGTTTTATTGAAGTAAATAAATTAAATAAATTTGCTTAGGATTTGTTTAGCTCATCCTAGGTTAGAAAATTTAGAAAATTTAGAGTTTTTAAGTGATTTTCTTTTGAAATTAAGATTTCTTATATATTGTGAATTAATCGACACCTTTGTTATTCAATCCTTTGTCGATTTTTGATTTATGTCGAGAATTATGGCAATAGTAATGTCAAACTAGACACCCAATTGTCTCAAACTTTATTCAATTTAATAAATTATAATATTTTGTTCTTATGAATATAGAGGTATTTATTTTTCCGGTTCTGTGAACCCTCGTTATTTGCGGTCTAGATAGTTTTTAAGATTTTCAGAAAGCAGTGCCGAAGGTAAATAGCAATTTTTAATTATTTATCAATAATTGAATTGCAACATTTCATGACTCCCAAAATGGAGCCCACGCAAAAATAATTCTTGTAGAAAATATAGGATCTTGAATGTTATAAATTTTTCAGATTTGTTTATGGTTTAGTGTATCTCTTTATAATAAAATCCTGACACAATTCTTGTACGCCAAAGTAACAAGACTTTGAATTCTTTTGAGAAGAATCCCAAAATTGTATAGAAAATATTAATGAGTTCTTTTGACAAACGATTCGGAAAGAAAGTTCCCCTAACAGAATTTTGAATAACTGAAAATCTGAGTAAGTACCCCAATATCCGCCAACATTGTTGATACTCTCATAACTCGAATTCGTGTGATTCTAAAAACACAGAAAATGTTGAGAATAAACTCCTGTTGAGTATTAAATATCATTTACCCTGTAAAGAACTTTAAAAATTCTTAGCCCTTGATTTCAAGTCCGATTTTTATATGGTATATTGTATATCGATATATAAGTTATAATTATAAATATGTATAATGAAAAAATTCATCAATTAAAAAAAAGTGTTAATAATTTGAAGAGAAATTTAAAAAGGGAAAGCGGATTAGCCACGACCAACTACTGTAAATAACTCTGCCCGCCCGGTACGTGACGAATACAAAAGGAACATTATATTACCGTCGCACCACTCTTAAAACGATCACTAAAAGGATCTTGAAAAGGACCCAAATCTCGCAAACTATCTTCGAGACTATTTTGTTTCAAATCGACTTTGTTTATGGACTCAAATGGGCTAAGCTATTTCGCTGAAGAAAACTCAGAGATTTCTTTCGGTAGGAAATCTACATAACCTCACAGTCGAAATTATAATTATCGCTGTTTTTTTTAAATTTGAAATTTGGTAATATATAATATAATCGACTTATATAATTACTTTTGATAATTTATTCAATTTCGTTCATTTGGTATGTAATTAAATGCAAGTATACTTTTAGTATGGGACTCAATAAACTTTATCTTCGAAAAAGGTTTGATACTCCAAACATTACCTCAAAACAAACTTTTCTACATTACGCATAAGATTAATTCATTTTGTCTGAAAAAAGTAAAATAAATATTTGGCTGAAATGAGAATCAAAATTTTGCTGTTACACGATAAAATAATATTTTGCTTGCTTACTTCCTATACACGTTTTATGATCATTGAGACATCAGTTTTGAGGCACCTGATTTCACTTCGTCTAAAAGCTTATTTTTCTCTTCGAAAGATAAAAGCTTCCTCTTGTTTCTTTCCGACATTTTCGTAACGCGCATAACCTACACACTGATTAAAAGCAAACTGAAGTGAATATTCAGCGATATTTATGGAACAAACTGAAAAGACTGAAGCAGATGACACGATTAACCCCCGAGGGTACTGCTCGCTTTTTACATATGCTCCACCGTTGTTGTTGAGTTCCTATGTTAAGCTCGCAGCGAGTTTCTCGCACCTCCTTGGATCACCTTGTCCTATATAACGGAAGCTTTTCTAGCTAGACTGCAGTGTACTCTCAAATATAAGTTTATATCTTTTTTGGGTTAAATTAAATTGACTTAATTGAACTTAAATTGCGTGCATCAAAAGGCATAGGTAATCTTAGGAGAATAATATTATTATAATAAAGTGTCCCATCATCTTAAAAATCCATTCAATTTATTATGAATAAACGTGTGAATAAACGTGTGCGATCAAATATCGAAAACCGAAAATCGTTCCGTGCAACAATCGGATCGGTTTTTACGATTTGAATGGCCCAAAACAATTCATTAGTTTCTATATATAATTTAATCGAAAATCAAAGTGTGAAACTAGATTTAAAAAATTAAAGTACTAAAAATTATCTAGCGATAACTGATTAATATTTCTTATATATTTATTTGTAATTTTTTATTCTATTGTTTGAAAATACTATATATAATATTATATTGTTTTTGAATTTTTATGGAAATTATCGGTCATTTATGGAAATTTTACAGGTAAATATGGAAAATTACCATAAATCACCAAAAATTCAATTTGAAACAATTTTATAAATTTAAGGGAATTTATAAAATTTTTATTAATTTATGGTAACCTAATTATGATAATAATACAGCTAAGTTATGTTAACTTACCATGAATTGACCAAAATTAAATTGATAAATGTCTATGAATTTCCGGAAATTTATGGTAATTTTCGGTCATTTATGTTCGTTTTGCAGTTAAATATGGTAAATTAAAATTATTTCTTGAAAAAAAGATCCTATTCCATCTTCACTCCATTGGGAATCGAACCACAAAACTTCTGATTTCCGGTCAGGTGCTTTTCCAATTAAGCTATTAGAGGGATCAGAATAAGGACTCTTAATTCAAGAACATAACGCTAATTTTTAGCTAGGTGTTAATGGTACAAGTAATTATTTAAAATTTTTTAAATATATCTGCTATATCATCAGAGATTGTACCTTACCGACAGTAGATCAACCCTCCAAACCATGAAGGCAGAAAATCTACACAATATCGATCAAGTTAAGAATCTTCAATAAAAGAAAATGCTTCACGTATTAATAAGACTAGATGGAAAATAATATTTTTAAATTAAAATTATTTCTTGAAAAAAGATCCTACTTCATCTTCACTCCATTGGGAATCGAATCACAAAACTTCTGATTTCCGGTCAGGTGCTTTTCCAATTAAGCTATTAGAGGGATCAGAATAAGAACTCTTAATTC
>NC_046666.1:116459635-116472034 GCF_010883055.1 Belonocnema kinseyi | reverse complement strand
GAATCTTCAATAACAGAAAATGCTTAACATCTTAATAAGACTAGATGGAAAATAATATTTTTAAATTAAAATTAAAATTATTTCTTGAAAAAAAGATCCTACAAGTTTTATGGTTCGATTCCCAATGGAGTGAAGATGGAGTAGGATCTTTTTTTCTAGAAATAATTATAATTTTAATTTTAATTTAAAAATATTATTTTCCTTCTAGTCTTATTAAGACGTTAAGCATTTTCTGTTATTGAAGATTCTTAACTTGATCGATATTGTGTAGATTTTCTGCCTTCATGGTTTGGAGGGTTGATCTGCTGTCGGTAAGGTACAATCTCTGATGATATAGCAGATACATTTAAAATTTTTTAAATAAATATGGTAAATTACCAGAGAATACCCAACATTCAATTTGTCACGGAATGTGACTTTAAAATGTATATTTTGGCTTTCCACTCGCAACGAGCGTGAGAACGGATGATGCCGTCAGCAAATTTGAAAGATTAAATATACCACCTTGGACCGTCGCACGGCCAAGGGAGGCATGGCTATTGTCACTGCGGAGTAACATCGTCAGCACGAGCACCGGCAATTATAGGCACCTTACTCACGGCAGTACATTTCTACCTCTAGAAGAGATCGGATCGATAGACAGAGAGAGAGGAAGAGAGAAGCGAAGGAAGATGGTAACAAATAAACAAGGATACAAGTCGAATTTATGGGTGTATCTTGAATCAAATCCCGCATACTATATTTAAACATAACAGTGGTTCCGGTACGGAATCAGTTTGGACGGACTTTTCCAACTTGCTGCCGACATCGATCTTTCAAGAATAAGAATACAAATTCTAAAATTTTGGAATAATTTTGGAAGACATTTTTGGAATATGACCAGGTAAAGTAAGTAGTTTTCTTTAACATATTAGCTTAGGCATGTTCTCACGTCGCGAGTACAATAATTTTGGTCAATGCAAAGTACTTTCAACCATAGAAATTTCGAAACTCGATTCCGATCAATAAATTAAAAAACTAATTTACAGACAAGCTTAACTGGAAGAGAAATGTTTTATAAACTGCCACGTTACGAAAACTAAATTTAGATTGACGATTAGCGTAAATATAAAGTCGCGTAGTGACATAAAATCCATAATGTTGATTTTTCTAACCTAAAAAGTCAACAATTTGTAACTTTAAGAATAATGTTAGAAAAAGCTTTTTTGTTACATGAAAATCTGAGAACCATAAAAAGCAAATTTAATAACAAAACTAAGAAACCAAAAATATTAAAAGATAAAGCATATTCTAAACACAAGAAATTAATTAAGAATGGTTAATTCGGTTGAGTTTTGATTCCTCTAGAATCAAATCGAAGGGCCTATGATAAAGCCACCGAACGCGTCCAGGGCTTGGGGAGAGAGAGTCCCTGTACCAAGGGTTTCTGCTGAATATGGTGTGGCCCCAAGCGGAGGTGTGACAACCGTGCCGAAAGCTGAATGGCACCTGGGTACGCAGCCTTATCCTTGCATGCGGGGCTCTACAAGGATCGACGAACCCCTTTAACTAGCTTTTCGTAGGAACAATAATGACAACACCAAACATAGTTGTAGTAAGTGCAGTCCAAAACAACAGAACGCGCAGGGCTTCCGACAATGGGCCGGCCAACAATGCCAACCACTCTAGAGCTGGGGGAGCCAATGAAGATGGATTCAATGCGATGGATCGACGAAATCTCGGGTTGTTTAGGTAAACGGAGCGAATAAATCGCAACTTGCTAGAGCGCTACGATGCGAGTGGGGCCTCTCAACGGGGTTACATGGCACGACTGCATGCTCTCTGGTGTGACAAACACCCGGAGCTATCGCAGAAATGGATGTTGATCATCCATTTCTTCCGATTCATCTATACAACTGTGATTATTATATTCGTCTCTTGAACCTTCAACTTTCATTTCAATATCTGCCGCAGAAATAGCAATCCGTATCATAATATGTCGGATTTCGTTAAATCACTGGTGAGGAAAATCTTGTCTTTTTCTGATAGTAAAGTTGCTATCTACATTTTCGCATATAGTTTTCGGAGTCCAAAAATTGTCCATTCCAATAGTATGCATATTAAAGAAATTTCTTTAATTTTCTTTTCATTTATCTGTAAATGGTTTTCTTTCAATACTGATGACGTATTTCCCACAAACACAAAAGTTGTCAACACGGGTATTGCATGGCGTCATTTCTATTCTTATAACAGTAGACTCTACACAGACTAAGTTACCAACCAATGTAGAGCTGTAGTCGCATGATGACGATTGCGGGCCCACTTGCATACCTTGACCAATTGCCGATACTGGGGTTCCGATCCCTGCATCTTACAGCTACTTTTTCTTTTGCATGCCATGACAGATTCACGCCTTCACCTAGATACTTCACAGAAAAACTGAAGGTAAATCTTATTGCAGCTAAATTTGTATGGAGTGAACTGTCGTTTGTTCGCACAAAATTTGTCATGACCGTCTTAAAAATTGCAAGTCACAAGCTTCCACTGCACATTGTGAATGTGAAAAAATACCCAGGTGTCAGGGTCATAACATACTGCACGCGCGATTGCATTCATATTCTAAAGAATGTTTTCAACCTTCATGTCACATCTAGAGGTCACTGGGACCCGTGAGTAAAAATATATACGAACGTAAAATTTCCTGCTCTTCCAGAATCTGAGCTCAAAATGTGATATCCCTCAAATCAACAAATTTTACCTTCAGATGATCTTGATCCTCACGTGTAGGGGTCATAGGGGCTACGGATTCGTGATCAGCGCGCCAGGAAACGTATAGTCTACTTGGTTTTTTCGGGGGACTTTTCGATTTCCTTATGTGTTCCTGTGTTATTATAACCATATTTTGACATTTCTTTTTTAATATAATTTAAATTGTCTAAGCTTGTAAGTTTAAAATGAGATAAATATTGACCAATTAGTTGTTTATAAAGTCGAACTTGTCAATATCAATATTAGACCTTAGAATTTATATCCTTATTATAGGTTTACAATATCGGAAAATGGTAATAAGATCTTAAAAAAAGTATTTTGAAGCATTAAGTTTCTAGTTTTTATATATTTTGGCAAAACAAATTTCGAAGCTATATGTCCGGCGCAATTTTAACAAGTAGTGTGAGAAAAAAAATGTCATCTGTTAAGGTCCGGTAGAATAAAAATTATTACAAAAATGGCAAATCCGGTGGAAACTACAAGAGAAAATAGGGAAACTAATGAAATTCCGGAAATTATACTGGAAGAAAATAATGCACAAGCAGATGCGGGTAATTTTGAAAACGAAAATATTATTATTCAATCGGTCGAAGGATAAAATAGAAGAGAATAATTAGCAAGAAATTTAAACTTAGAATTCGTAACGGT
This sequence comes from Belonocnema kinseyi, assembly GCF_010883055.1. NCBI lineage: Eukaryota > Metazoa > Arthropoda > Insecta > Hymenoptera > Cynipidae > Belonocnema > Belonocnema kinseyi. The sequence goes on along the minus strand of NC_046666.1, from coordinate 116,468,638 downwards.
ACGAAATAGAGAGTTAGAATGGGGGGAAAAAGATGCAAATCAAGCAAAAGGTGCAATCCCAAGAACGACAACACAAAAACAGACAGAAAGTACCCCAAATCCAAACAGACAAAACCATACCTCACATAGACCCGAAATTGGAATACTATCCCCAAATACTGAGAATACATTAGGTAACTGAAGACTAGAAAATGATAGCAGCAGAAATTGTGAAAATAATTAATCAGAAACATACAGAATAGATAGGAAACTTAAAAACCAGATAAAAGAACTCGAAATATTAAAAAGAGACAGGGAACAATTACAATTGAGTAGGTTAGCAAGGGAAGAAACTCTTAGAAAAGAAAGAGATAGGATAGAAAAAGAAAGAGCAGAGAAAACAAGAGTAGGTCGCAAACAATTACGAATGGAAATAGAAAGATAAGAGAAAGAAAATGCGAGAATTAATAACACAACGTTCGAAATTGATTCTTTTTTAGATAATAATAATGAATTTTGGAATGAGGCGCAAGAATTAATAAATTTTGAAGAAAAGAAAAGTGATAAAATCAAAATCAAAGAACTTTCAGCAGAAATTAAAAATTTAAACGATAAAATGGGTCGCATTTTAAATTCAAGTCAAAATTTAATATCTCAAAGTAATAAGTCAAAAAATGTGCAAAATACGGTTCATTTCGAAGAGACAGAATTATATTTTAATAAGCAAAGGCACTCGTTAGCAAGTGCACGGAATAGAATGAAAATAAATAGGAGTAGCGGTCAAGGGGACGAATACTCATTACCAAGACCGGTGCAAAGGCAATCAATTATGCGAAAATCAAATCTACCTCAATGTCAAACAGACTTGCAAGGTGGAACAGGTAGAAGTATAGGGACCGATATGGAAAGAGAAGAGATGAATGAAAATAACATGAATGAAATTCCAGCAACTCTCTTTCCATTCGGAATTATACAAACCCCTTTCCAAATAATGTTCAATTGGCCGATTAAATTTCTAAATAACACGGAAAATAGTCCAACTTATTGTTTAAATAATTTAATAACATTTAAAAGAGGCTATAAAATTAACGAACGAGACATTTCAGAAAATTTAGATGCTGTTTTCGAAGACGAAGCATTAGGTTCGTTTCAGGTAAATAAAAATAATTGGCAATATTTAGATCAATTTATTGAAGATTTTAAAGAAGCTTACTTAAATGAGAGATATACTGAAATAATTAAAAATAAAATTTTTCAATCAGAAAAAAGACCAAGACATTCATGCTTATGTTACAGAAATTAAACAATTATTTGAAAAGTTAATTCCACGTCCGAACCTGGAATGGCAATTAAGAAAGACCTATGAAAACTTAAGAATTGAATACAAAGTGTACATTTAAAAAAATGCTTTTTCGACTTTTTCAGAATTATAAATTTTAGGGCGAGAATGGGAAACAGAATTGGAAAAATCTAAAATTAGAGATCAACAATTAAGCATTTTAGATGAAGCGGATAACAAAAATAACAAAAATAAAAATGATCCAGGAAATGACAAAAGTCAAAATAATATTGAAAATGAGAATCAAAATAGTAATCAGAATCAAAATCAACAAAGACAATTTAGGCCGAGGTGTCGTTACCAACAAAATATGGACCAATACGAACCAAGATTCCCAAATGGAAATTAAAAATTTTTTAATGCAAAATTTTCAAATAATAATTCGAATTATACAAATAATGAAAGATATCCAGGAAATCGGAGATTTATGCATAATAACAGTAATTTAAAAAATCAAAACACAGCTGGCCAAGCATTATTGTATGCAATGAATCACCTGTTAGGGAACACACAGACACAACAAACGAATAATTCTCCTCAAGTACCAGCACTCTTATATAACGCGGAAGAAAATAATAGCAAGTCAGAAGACAAAAGGAACAATAAAAATAAAAATAAAAATTCAAAAAATTTAAAAGATGAAAATAGTAGGAATAATAGGAATGGTGAAATAAATTCAAGTCGTTAGGATATTATGGATCCAAACTGAGGAAACCAAAATTTTAATTAAAGATCGCTAGAACCCTTACCATGCTACCATTGCGGAAAAATAGGCCATTTTCGACGGGATTGTTGGTATAGTTTAGATCAGGGAAACGCATACGGTCGCTATTTAAGGCGGAAAATAGCAGACAAAACCCGAGACCGCCAGAATTACTTGACACAGACACAAATGACTCGGACGAAACAAGATTCCACCTTATGATAGATTTTGAAAATCATAAATTTGAAGTGTTAGTCGACACCGGTTCAACTCACTCTTATATAGATGAAAAATTTATAAATACAGTGAAAGAATTAGATTACGAGATTAAAAAGCCAATAATTGAAACATTAATGGTAGCTAATGGTCAAAAATTAAAAATTACAGTACAAGTTTTAATCCCTATCAAAGTAAGTCATACGGAAAAATATTTATTATTCAAACTGGTACCAAATTTAAGATCGATAGGAATAATGGGAACCGGCATGATTGAATGATTAGGTATAGAAATGGATCATGAGAAAAAGATTTGGTAGTTAACACAATTACCAAATATTAAATATGCGATTGAATCAAAATTAATTAAAATGCAGGAGCCAATAATTAAAGAAACGACAGAAAATGCGAAAGAGAATAAGAATAGGGAAAGTGATAAGAAAAAATTAAAATTCGGATCCAAGATTAGCCTGCGAAACGACATGCGAGAGAGACAGATTTGCTACCATGCGAAGTCTCTCCTCCCGTTTCGCCACATACCCCACCTCAACCCTTATTTACAGGTGATGCACTAGACTCAATCCCGCCGACAACCCAGCCGGCACAGAGTGTACGGGAGCATGGTGCCCTACACCCTAGACCCCACATGGCGAGCGACGCAACACTGACACGTACCAGCGTGGGCGTTCAGAGATTAGATAAGCGGACTAATCAAAATATAGAGAAACGAAAATAAATAAGGATGGAAGAAAATTAAACACGAAATTAAAGGCGAAAAATAAAAGTAGGAATTTAGTGTGACGGGTTTAATTAGGAATTAACCCTTATTTTGTTTAAGGGCGATATCCGTAGATATCGCAACTTTATTTAATGAGTTACACAGTAGTACAAGTCTGTAAACCGATACACATCTAGCACAGAGCTATGTCTGTCGAAAACTGAAAAGGGATGCCAGAAAAGCAGGTCAGTTTGAGGTCCCAACTATTTGGAAACTGGAGTAGGGGTGACTACGAACTCGTCACACCCCTCTGCTTAGACCGAACTTAGTCCCTAAGTTCGCAACTTAACCCTTTTAGGAAAAATTTTTGCATTATCGTTCTGAATTAATCTGGAGTTTGAGTCTATCACTTTTACAGGAGTTGAGACTGGCGCTGCCGCTGCAACCACGGTGTAATGCACAGTAGGAGTCGTGTTTACGGTTGTATCAACACAAAATAATCGAATACATAAGTTTCTGGGTATGATTCGCTTTACAAGATCGAGGAAGCCTATTTTATATGATCCGTACAATGTTGTCAATCCTAGTTCTACGTATCCTAGATAAGTAAGAACGTCCGTACGAGTTTCAATACAGGTCCGTGTTCGACGGCGTGATTTTATAGCCTGTAATGAGGTTTCCATGTCGTTTAAATTTTGTTGCAATTCTTTGAAATTTTCATGGTGTAGTGATTCTGGAATTAAAGGTAATCGTGGGCTAAGTAAAATAAAATCTTCGGCACTGAGTTTATATGATACATTTTTTTGAAACAGATGACGTTTTGATGTACACTAGATTTTCATAATTTTAAAATAGATTTCGTTGTTTGGATGATACAATATTCATTGCTAAAGAGAAGGCTCGGAGAATCAAGTTTAAGTCTTTGTGCCTTTTAACCGCATAGTACATTTAATTCTGAAAGTGTTTCTGGGATTACAATATATTGTTTAGGATCCCTTAACGGCATAAATACTAACTCAAGAATTCTAAAAACTAAAAATTGGCATGTCTCATCGGAAATTTGTTTTTTCTGGTGTTTTATTATTGTTGTTTCGCATGAATGGATGGGTACATATAAGCTTTTTTCAGGATTTGTGAGGATAATCTCGTGTGAGGAGATTGGGGCTATGAATCCATTTCCTTGACGGATGGGAATAGGAATTAGGTGCAGGGTTTGCAAATCCTCGTGCTCTAAGACATGAACCTTTACTATATACATGAGCCGTTGATTGATTATTCCAATTGTGATTTCCGATATATCAATTATGTGTTGGTAATTTCGAACGGACAGTTTAATAGGGTATTTTTAATTGTTGACTTCTTCCAGTTATTTAAGTTCTATTATCAAAATCTCGGGCGTTAAAATTTGGGGGTGAACAATTCCGTGCTTCCCATCATTTATTGCATCGATTATTAAGTTTAAATCCTCACTATACTCGGCAATTGCAATCTCTGTGGCTGTAATTAAATTCGAAATGGCCGTATTTCTTTTATTGGAATTTCTCTCATTTATTATTTTGTTCATTTCTTGTATGTGTTCTTGTGATCGTTTATGTAGAGTTTGTAAATCATGCGAGGCGCTATTCAATACATTTTTTATTATTCGAGTTTTATTTCCGATCGTTTCAGAAATTACTTTATTATCCCGAAATAACGTGTCAAATTCCTGATTAATGAGCTCTAAGTCATGGGTATCGAGAGTACCAAAAAGGGCTTTAGAAATTGAACCGATTGCGTTTAATAATCCTCTGCGGGTACGGAATTCTCCTAGTATTTGAGACAAAAGACGTTTGGAATTTTCTAAGCGGTTGAAACGATTTTTTAAAAGTTTTAATTCGAACTGGACAGAACAATGAATACACAGTTGTAGAGCCTGAGTGAAAGTTTCGCTTATTTGTGAAAATTGAATTTCAAAGTTTTGCGTGTCGATTCCCAAGATCAGTTTCCAAGTCTCTTGGTAGAGCTTGGTTCTACCGAGATTTTCAGCGAAAATCGTAGTGTCTCCAACATCCTTAATTTGGAAATCACCCCGGATTCCGAAGAATAATACGGCCAGGAATACGATCTTCATGGTACCTGAAACTAGGAGTAGTATAGTTTTAATTTGTTCGCATGGATTCGTTGTCGTCCGTTCTTAATGAATACCACATAATTATTATTGGTTTCGATGCCACTAATAGTAGCAGGTCCTTTCCAGTCTGGCAATAGCTTCCCCATTTTATTGTTCTCGAGTAATACTAAATCACCAATTTCAACAAAATTTCTGCGGGATCACAATTTTTGCATCTTGGACCCGTTTATATTTTTCTTTCGATTTTTCAATTCTTTCACGAGCCCGCCGTATGTACTTCTCGTGCCTTTCTTTCCAAAGTCTTACTAACTCAGGGTATTTAAGGTTTGGAGTGGTGGCAAGTAGTGAGGGTAAGTTTGCATCTCTTCTAAATGTTAAGTGAAAGGGTGAAAATCCTGTCCCTTCATGGATCATCGTGTTATTAGAGGCCATGCAAATGAACTTTAGAGTATCATCCCATTCAATGTGGTTGTCAGCCATTGCGGTCCGAATCAAGTCTTTCACTTTCGCGTGTGCTCTTTCCAACGCTCCATTGCTTTGGGGGTGGAATGTTGTGGTTTTGACGTGTTTAATTCTAAAAAGACTCTCAAAATTTTGAATCAATTCTAAGACAAAATTTTGTCGCTGATCTGTTAAGATGTGCTTTGGGGAACCAAAAGTGTAAATGTAATAGTTGAAGAGCCCTTCAATAATTGATTCGGATGTGGCATTTTTTAAGGGAAATAAAATCAGGTATTTTGTTAACATATCTTGAATCGACAGAATGTACTCGTTCTTTTTAGCTGCGACAGGCAAAGGTCCAAAAATAGCCGTCGCGATTTTATCTTTCGGATTTGTTGGCATATCGGGAATGATCGCTTCGGCCCTTTTTCTAACTCTTTGTAATTTTTGAATTTGGCATGTGTGGCATTTTTTGATATAATCAATAATTTCTAATTCCATGTTAACCCATGTCCCTAGTTCTCGTGCCCGAGCTATCAATTTGTTCTCGTCGAAGTGTTGAGACATCATTGAGCCATGACATTCTCTAAGCATCTGGTCGCGTTCTTCGCGAGTTAGTTTTGTTGTTGCGTTGAAACGTTAGTGAATTTTTAGATTCGCATATCTATAACTCAACAAAGAAAATAGGATTTTGAGCTTGATTCGTTCGGTAGTTGTTATTGGTGGGTCGCCGAAATGTAGGCGTAACATTACCATTTTTCTATCGATAGTCTGTTGTGCGAGTTGATTCAAGATTATCAGCCACGGTTTTTGGTTATATTCAGGTAGCTTCGTTGTATTTCGGTCTAGATTTGCGCGTTCTTTTGATATTCGTTTCCAAAGTTTACCTTGAGCGTTAGGTTTCTCCGTTTCACGTATTTCTGTTCGATTCAAGAACCACCTATAATATTCCCTGAATAACTGTTCGGTGTCTGGACAAAGAGGGTTTTCCGGTTCTTGTTCTAAGGTTGATATTTCGTCAGACTCGAAATCATCAGCCAGTGATTTTAATGGGCTAAACTGTCTTGAGGTTCGGGGCTCAGCCTGAAAAACTTCTTGTGAATTTGGAGTTTGAAGATGGCGCCCGTCAGCTGCTTCGATGATTTCGATTTCGGGCAGTTCGGCTTCTAAATCGATGTCAGACCCGTCGAGTGCTTGCTGAGTACTATCATGAGTAACTGGAAAGACGCGTGAGAGAGCGTCAGCAGCTATATTTTCGGAATCTGTTTTATATTCTATTTTATACTCGTATTCCTCTAGCAGAAATCGCTATTGAATTCATCGAGAGAATGGATCTTTAACGTTGAATAATAACGTGAGTGCTTGATGATCGGTGAAAATTAAAAATTTACGTCCCAGCAGACACTGTCGAAGGCGTCTGACTGCCCACACTATTGCCAACAGTTTCTTCTGACTAGTTGTATAATTCTGTTCATGATCATTCAGAATTCTTGAAATGTAACAACAAGGGTGCCCTTCTTGTGATAGGATTGCGCTTAGGCCAACGTTTGAGGCGTTGATTGTTAGCGAGAATTGTTAACTGTAGTCGGGATAGCGTAAGACAGGTGCTTGGCACAGGGATTCTTTCAATTTTTTTAATGCTTCCTGACATTTGTCTGTCCAAATTAATTCTTTAGCGATTTTTGTAAATTCGGTTAAAGGTTTCGCGACGGTCGAATAGTTTTATTTATGAATTTTCGATAATACCCGAAAGTCCTAAGAAGGATCTAACCTCCTTCACGTTCCTAGGTTGTTTGAAATTTGAAACGGCAGATAGTTTTGTTGGGTTAGGTTTGACTCCATCCTTTGTAATCATATGTCCTAGATATTCTAGCTCAGGCGTTAAGTATTCGCACTTATCGGGCTGTAGCTTAAGTCCAGTTTGACGAAGTCGCTCAAAAATTAATACTAAATTTTGATTGTGTTCTTCTATACTTGACCCGAACACCACAATGTCATCGAGGTATTCGAAGCAAATCTTCCCGATCAATCCCCTTAGCGCATTGTCCATCATTCGCTAGAACGTTAAGGGAGCGTTTTTGAGTCCGAAGGACATTCGTTCGAACTCGAAGTGTCCCTCAGGGGTCGAAAAGGCAGTATATTTTTTTGAAGATTCTTCCATGGGTATTTGGTGAAAACCGGCACTTAAATCAAACGCCGAGAAGAATTTTGCTTTCCCGAGGCTGTCCAAAAAAATGTGGTCGGAAAATTCTTTTTCCGAAATATAATGGAAATGAATATAATTGAACTTCCTTTCTTGGGGTTGTAGGTTGAACTCAGTCGGAATGACTCTTTTAATTCGCTACATTTTCGGGTGCATTTTCTGACTTTCGCGATATTCCTCTTGAGTCAAATGAATTCGATTCTCTGGCGGTCTTTTCATATTCGACCCTACTCGAAAATTTGAGTCCTTGCTAGAATTTTTAAAACACTGGGCTTCAATGTGCCCAGGCCTTTTGCAGTGATTGCACTGCAGCTGCATTCTCTGTGCAAGGGGCATATTTTGGTTGGGTGGATTGGACTACTGATTCGATGCCGTGTATCGAGGGGTTACCTGCGTAGGAAGTGTTGCACGTTGGGGAGCTCGGAGGGTGGTCTGGACTTTAAATTTAGATTTTTCTCGAAGACAACCCTCAGTTTCAAAAGCTTCTTCTTGTGCCTTATTAACAGACTTGGGTTTTAAAGGTCTAATTTGAATCCCGATCTCGTCTTTAAGATTCATAATATAGCGCTTTATCGCGGATTTCTCCTCAATTCGAAGAGCTACGTTGCGCGCGGCAGCCTCACTATGTTCCGATTAAACCACGTAATAAAGCTCATTGAGGCATTTTCCGAAACGTTCATTCTAATTTTGGACGCTGTCGATACCCTGCCTACAAGAGTCTATCTTTGTGCGACACATATCTATAGATGTGCCGGAACCCAAATTTACCTGTAGTGCCTGGTATAATTCCTCATAGTCATTAATTGAAACGTGCCGGATTGATCGCTTGGCATGATCTACAATTTTTTCGGATAATATGAAATCAAGCAACAGGTCCGGTTGTGATCAACGTAACCGTGCGCGTTTTACAGTTTTTATGAAGTCTTGCGTCCCGACGTTATCTCGTCCGTTAAGGGTTTCTACGGTGCGAATAATTTCCTTCGCAGGTACGAGAGTGTCTACTCTTTGTGGTGGGATCTCTACTCTCCTCGGTTGATTTTACGAGTTGACCTATTTCGATTGATTTGAGCCTCTTAAGGATTTTATTAAGGATTGCTGAAGATAATTCGGAATTGTTTGGGGAGTTTGCTGTCGTTGAAATGTTGACCGCAGTCGCGGACAATTGTCCAGGGGTGGTCCCGAAGGAATTAACCCCCTAAGCGGAGGTGTGAAAACCGTGCCGAAAGCTGAATGGCACCTGGGTGAGGTGTCTAGAACGGTGACTCTGGGATACCAGGCGACCTCTCAGAGTAAG
>NC_046666.1:116446461-116459535 GCF_010883055.1 Belonocnema kinseyi | reverse complement strand
CGGAAAGCTTTCGATTCTACATCCCATAGACTTATCATCTGTCTTTTGGAAATCTTAAAGGTTCATCCGCAAATAGTTGGGTGCATAGAGAGATTGATGCTAAATTTGCAGAAATTATGGAACCATTACAAACAAACAGAAACAGGCTTTCACGACAATTAAACACTTACTAACGATAGCACTAATTTTAGCCTGCCCTGATTTTGAAAGCCCACTCCAACTTGAAACGGATGCTAGTGACATAGGATTAGGAGCTGTTTTAACACAACAAATTAACAGCGACAATGATGTAATAGCGTTTGCGAGGAGATGTTTAAATGGAGCTGAACGTAAATATTCAGCTTCAGAAAAATAATGTTCAGCCGTAATCTGGGCGATTAGAAAGTTTACACCATATTTAGAGGGCTATTCTTTTAAGGTTATTACAGATCATATTGCATTAAAATGGTTACATAATTTAAAAAATCCAACAGTTCGATTAGTAAGATGGGCTTTAGAATTTTTAGAATACGATTATGAAATTGTATATAGAAAAGGAAGTTTAAATCAGGTACCACATGCTTTATCAAGATCAAATGAAAATAACATAAAAGTCTCAAGTATCTTAGCCAGCACAATAGAATCGAAGGAAAAAGATTGTAAAGAAATTGAAGATAACTGGTATAAAAATAAAATGATTGATGTATATATAGACCCGACCCTCTAAACTTAAGCTTAAATTTAGATACCAAATCGTGGAAATTAACAATACCGAAACAATTGCGTGAACAAGTTTCAATTGAAAATCATGATAGGAATACCAGGAATGTATTCCGAGACTCTTAAATATCTGAAAGAATGGGATATTTGTCAAAGAATAAAATCGAAAGTAAATAAACAAATAAGTTTGGTGGTAAGGCGAATAATAGAAGAACAATGGACGGTAGTAGCATCTGACATGATGGGTCCATTACCAATGATAAAATAAAAAAATCAATACATTTTAGTTTTTATTGATATGTTTACAAAATGGGTAGAAATAATTCCAGTAAAAAATAAATGATCGTCAACCGTTAAAAAGAATTTCATAAGCGTATAATTTCTAAATGGGGAACACCTAGAATTTTGTTCACAGATAATGGAAAAGAATATGTAAATACGTCAATAATTAATTTGACGAAAACTTTTGGTACTGGACACTCGAAAACTCCTAAATATCATGCACAAGCAAATCCAACAGAAAGATGTAATAAGTCAATTAAAACAGCAATTAAAGCTTATTTCGAAAGACCATAAAACATGGGATGAAAATTTAGATGACCTGCAATTTGCGTTAAATACTAGTAAACATTCGTCTAAAGGTTTTACAACAGCTTTTTTTAAATTTAGGTAGATAACTTCAACCCATACAAGCTTTGAATAAAGATTTAGACGGAAAAAACGAAGTAGAATTTCAAGAGTCAGAAAAATGGGCAGATAGAATGAAAACATTCAAAGTAATTAGAGAAGAGGTAATTAAAAATTTAGATATCGCAAATGATACGCAATCTAGGTACTATAATCTAAGACGTCGACCTATAACTTTTGAAATTGGCGAGCGAGTACTAAAAATCAATAAAACATTGTCAAATAAAGGGGAAGGAATAGCTCAAAAATTTAATAAAAATTTCGAAGGAGCATTTTTTATCAAGGCAAAAATTTCACCAACAATTTACGAATTAAAAACGAAAAATGGAAAATCACTAGGTAATTGGAATGCACAATATATCAAAAAATTTATTAGTAAAGAGTAGATTTTGATTCGAATTTTTCTTTGGAATGGCATACACGTGAATGATTTGATTTTTTAACACTAATGACATTGACAAAAAATGACACTAACACATACACCAGAAATAGACCGAAAAACAGAAAAATATTTTCAGAAAAATGGACCAAGAATGATCTTAAAATGCAAGGATTTTTTTAAGGAGTTAGTTGTAGATGAACTATTGACTCACTCATGTAAGAAATGGACAGTTTACACAACCGCCAGCGAATGAAAATAAGGAAGAAGAGATAGCGAGAAGAGAAGAATATGATAGAAGGAAGAAGGCATAAACTGATATTAACATGCACAGGAAGTTAAGAAAGCTAAGGTCAGAAGAAATAAAAAAAACAAGCGCGGTTAAAGAGAGAAGGGTATGATAAACCAATGCCCAAAGTAGAAAAAAAAGAAAGAGAATTGGAGAAAAGGTAAGAGAAATAGTAGATAAAACATGCAGCGACCTAGGACTAATGTCACGGCAATTTTGGAAGCGATTGCGAGGGAAAAAAACTACAGCACGCATAGAAGATCGGGTTTCGACATTTGATCGAAGGGCTGATCGAATCGAAAAAACCGATCCAACCGTGACACGGATCGAATGTCGGTTTTTCAACATTCCTTTGACAGGCCGATTGAATAAAAAAAAACCTAACAGACGAAAGCACGTATTGAATATCGGTTTTTCGAAATTGGTTCGAATTTTTTTGCACACTCCTAATTGTGGTCCTACCATGTACAGTCTTTTAATCCATTAACCCCTTCATTGCGGATGACGTACATACACGTCATTCAGTAGGTTCCTTATAAATTGAAGAACTTCATTGAAAATTGGTACTAATAGTTTATTTGAGTCTCTGAATTCGAATCTGACATCAGAATTTAAAAATTCAAACGACGGATCGAAATGATGTAGGGTTGGCCGATTCCCATTAAACTGGGTTTGTTGAAGTTTTTTAGATCTCTGAATCCGTATATAGTATCATAATTCTAAAATTCAAAACGCCTAATCCAATATGGCGACAAAAAGTTTTAAAAAATCTGATGGGTGGGTGAGCTTGGATGAAAATTGGTACTATAGAGATCTTTATATCCCTGAAAATAAATATGCTGTCAAATTTCAAAAATTAAGAATAACTGATCCGATATGGCGAACCGAGTGTATATTTAATTTCACTGAAAACAAATTTGATGTCTATACATAAAAAATCTATTAGCCACTACCAATTCCAATTCAAATCCGCACTGATTGAATTTTTTTAAATTTTTGGCCGCCATATTGGATCAATAATTTCAAAAAATCGAATTTTGTCCTTGAGTTCATATTCAGTAACCAAAATAACCCCTTAGTACCAATTTTTAATAAAATCTCTCTAGTAGAACGCTTCACATATTTTGGGCCCACTTTGTGATTTGCGGTCTACACACCGAAGGGGTTCATAAAAGTTGTGACACTACATTTTTTTTACTCACAAATGGATCCTTTTAAAAGCATGGATCAAAACACCTGGTCTGATTACCATCTTTTCCTATTTTCATGTACATAATTATTGAAAGCTTTGACGCCATCCAGACATCGGTGAACATATCAACAACCAGGAAGGATAAAAGGCAGTTTTGATCGGAAGTTTAAGTGTTCAAAAAGTATTGCGTGTCTTATGTGTGTCAATGTAAAACTGTAAAAACGTGGTTGTTGGACGCGACATGGAAATTATATATGCGTTTATAATTTACAGAAACATTAACATACGAGTTGTCGGCGAACTTTTATCCTTGCTATATTTACTTAGACTGTATGCTTATGTTCAAAGAACATGATAAATGTTTAAATAAAAGAGTTACCTTCTTCATTTTTGAGGGTCTCTTCTACACTTAAGCAAAATTATGTATAATCATGACTGATATTTTGTAGAATAGAAAATATAAATAATTCAGATATTTTTATGGTCCTTCTATTATAATTTCTTGACGAGAGAAAATTACAGAAAATGCCTGTCGACACTAAAATTACTACGTACGTTTTTTGAATGTTGCATTATACGATTCAGTAGGTAGTTTATGATTTATGAGCAAATAATTTTGAAATAATTCTTTTTGATCTTCCTGAAAATTATACATCGGTGCTTTTGATGCTTTATCCTGACCTCCGTGAACATCCTGTATTTGCTCAGTTTCCTGTAAAGATTTTGACAAAGCAAGTGCAATCCCAAGGTCTCCTGCGTCGTTTGTTATCTAAAAAATGTAAAAGAAATTACATGATTTGATCATAATACATCACCAAAGAGGCAAACAAAACCATTGTATTGGGTGGTTTAAGAACATACCATCTTAAAGGAATTTAGCGACCGAGAAACCTACATGAGGAAAGTAAAATGAAACATCAATAATGCGCCAACTCTATGGGACAATTTATAACAAAAATACTATCGCTTGGAGAATATACTGCTCTCCTCGTCAAAAGCATATATTATAAAGGTTATAATTAAAAGCCAGACTCACGCTTAAGTTCAATTTGAAAAATAAAATGATGCAGATAAAATAACAAGAAGAGGAAGAACATTTTTTTATATTTAAGCATTTAGAAATTTCAGGAACCCTGGCGGTTAATATGCGTGCAACAATAAAATATTTTTTCCCATAAACTACCATAAAACTGGACTTTAACTTGTCTACGTTTAAATTAAATCGATTCTTAGCTTGTTTTATCATGTTTTCGAAGGGTCACGGCTTGATGAATGTGACCCTAAATCTTGCGAAATACGTCACGAAATGGAGAAAAATGCAGAAAAAATTCATATGTTCTGTATGTGTATTATAATTGTAGTTGTAATCAGCCACTAGCTGGCACTTTCGCGCCATGCACGGTATCGGGGCACCTTTCCTTATCGACCACGGGTCCAGACTACGAGTTTCAAAGGGGAAAGCCTCTTCTACGACAATGACTTTTTTATAAGAATATCATCAATCGATAGTAAGTCAAATATAATTAGACACGTGTCCCGGCATGTTTGGATGTGGGCCATTGTAAGAACTATGAGCGTTTGAAAGTCACGTTAGCCGCGGGTGCCGAACATCTACCGAATAGTACACGTCTAATTTCACCAAGCAGCGTCGGTGCAGTGGTTAAGATCCTGGCTGGCGACCCAACTGCTGTTGGTTCAAATCTTTTTGTCTACTTTTCATATTGTAAGAGTCCCGGTGGCTAAGTCGATAGCGTGCCTGGCTTCCAAACAGGAGGATTGGCATCCGATCCCTGTGCCGGTACCAATGGCAATTTTTCTACGTACTTTAAACCGGGGCTCTGGTGGTACGGAACCCACCTTAAACTGTAGGTCCCCTCAAAAGAGGCCAGTGTGCTCCCAGGGAAGAGACTCCATGTCGAGGGGACTATTCCTTGGGAATCACTGAGCGACTTTGAGAGGCTCGAAAAAGAATCAGCGATTTCCGTGGGAAGAGGCTCCATGTCGAGGAGACTATCGCACGCTAGTCGCTGATCATTTTCCAGCAATTTACACGAGTGTGGCACAATAGACTTCTTAGTTTGAACGCCAGGGGGGACCTCACAGGCTCCCCCGCCCACGAATACAATACCAATACCAATTGCATATTGTAAACATGTCAAATAATAATTTTTAATGCTTCCCATCGTAATGTATTGATCTTTACGCACTACTACACATATTAAAAAATATTTAAATACTTTTTGCAGATAAAATCTGCAAATTCTTTTTTCTAAATTGTCAAAAAAGTGTTTTTCGTGAAATATTTGTTGGAAACGAGTGCATATTAAGAGCATAAAACATTTTTTTAAGCGAATAATAAGAGCATATTCCTTACCTTTTTCTCCATTTCACCGAACACACCTCGTTCACCCTTGCAACCACCCTTTTGTCCCCTCATTTATACATTAATACCTCCATCCGTATCTCACTCCTTTCGACTCCCCCGCAATCGTTCCACCATTATTCTATCCTTGCATACCCTTCTCCGTACAATTCACACATTCTCTTCTCCCTCCCAAGTTAGAGCCTATTACCACCCACCATGCACCCACACCTCATCCTCGCTCTAAGGTCCTGACTCACTTTCTCTCCTTTCTCGCACAACTACTGCTTTAGGATAGTCAACCTGCAATTCCCATTGAACCTTGACACTCTTATTCTCTCCTCCCCTTCTGTCTTCTCTCTTTTCCCGCCGTTTGTCTTCAACGCCTCACGCAGCTTTCTCTTCTCCTCATGCATCCTTCTATCTTTATCCCTCTGCAACCTATTCCTTCTAAAATAGCTTTCTCTGTCAACCTAAATCTCCCACTCTCCACTCCTATTCTTCATCTCACACCAATACTCTCTAAACAGCTTAGTTTCACCCTCTTCCAAACATTTTTCCTCATACTTGCATGACAGACTCCCTGTTAGATTACTACTACTACTAGATTACTACTAAATTACGTACTAATCCCTTTTCGCAGTTGCCTCTTGTTACTTTTTGTACTGCTTCACCTTTCTTTATATCTTTTTACATTCCCTATCCAACCACGGCTTCACCATTCCTTTCTTCTTCTTTCAAAATACCTTCTTGTGCACACAACATTTCACTTTCTCTTTCAAATCCTCGTATATCCTTTCCACCGACTCCCCTTTAAATCATACCTCCCCTAACTGCCCCTGCCACTCCTTTATCACCTCCTTCGCCCAGCTCACCCTCTCCCTCATCGACACTTCTTTCCCACCTTGCCTTCCGCCGCTCTCCCCTCTTATCTCCAACCCTAATGGCTAATGGTCTGATTTTACCCTCCCTTCTACTGCGAATCTTTCCGTGTCCTTCCACCCTTGCATATTTATGACTAAATAATCTATTACCGATATCCCTACCTACTTACATATGTGTATTCTCTCTCTTCGTGCCCTGTTGCCATACCATTCGCCATCGCGCAGCCCTTATCCTCCACCCAGCCCCTTAGAATCTCCGCCTCTTTATTTATTATGTTATCCTTCGAGTTCCTCTCAAAGCATTTGGACACTTCAAGCAAGTCTTCAATAATTTATTTAAGATCAAGACCGGGCGGTGATTCTCAATCTGAGATTTTTCCCCTTTTTGAAATGCAATATGCAGTACGTTCATATGGAAATTTCCAAACAGCCTTTATAACGTAATTTAAATAACAATTTTTGTATAGAAGCGAGCAGTAAATAAGTTCACAATGTCAGTGGGTAAGGTACACTTTGTTCCTGTAAATTGCATAATATCGAGAATTCTGGGTTCGTGCGGTAAGATACTTACATGCTTGATTAAATAGGATGTAATATCTAATTATTTGTCCTAACAAACCACGCAGATGGAACAGTTGCGGAAATCCGCCGCGCAACATATACGGCTTTTAATTTATCAATGTCTAACACATGAATAAATAGAAACGGGCTAGCAGTCCGTCAGGACATCAAAAATGTTTCGTCGTGCAATGGAAATATTAAGGAAGCAAAAGCTCAAGATGTTGCGCTAACTTTGTAACGGCCAAACCTAAAATCCGTTAAATGAACATTCTTAAACAATTCAGGAATGATCATCATGGTCATTTTCTGATTGATCTTAATAATATATTTTTTAAACGATTTTGATAATTTTCTCGGTTCCTATAGGATATGCGATATCTTATAACAGCATTACGAGATACGAAATAGCCCACTTTAATCTAATCCAAGTATTTATTTCCAAGAATTCTAAGCAGCTTGCATAAAGATCCAGAAAATTGAAAATAGAGATCGTTGTTCAGCTGCAATTGTGGTCCATAAGTAGTCCGCTAGCTGACACCCTGAATACTTGCCTCTTTGATAAACATTTATATTTCTAGATTTGGCAAAGAGCCGAAGTTAAAATTTACAAACGGTCAAACGAAATGTACCTAAACTTTCTGTCGGGAATGTATAGCGGCCCAGCGCTTTTGGATGCTCTTTGACATAAAACTATACCACAAAAAATTTTGAGAAAAAATGTAAATATTTACGGGTACATCAAGCATGTTCTTTTCTCTTCAAGTGAGCCAGGTTCAAGATTTAAGAGAACAACTCCATAAATCAGCTCTTCGACAAGAGATTCATAAAAAAATTCTTTACCTAAAATTGCGTCATTTTATCGAATAATGATACCTAAATTTTACAGAAAAAAAGTAATATTGATGTCCGTTATTGGCCTTATCATGCTAAAATATATGATTTAACCACAACTAAATTGCCAAAATGACCCCTATATATTTTGTTTTCGACGGTAAAGGAGGGTGGAATTTCATAATTAGTACAAAAACAGTAACTCTGAACATTAATAAATTATTATAAATAATCGTGAAGAACTCCCATATCAAACTACATCATATATTTTCAAAGCGTTACATCGAAGAAAATGTGATATTCGTGTAATATCGATGTTTTTTTACAAACGAAATATAGACAAAAGTAGACCTTATAGTTTTAATAAAATAATTAAGAATTATATTGTTTTGTGTTGCTTTTGCCTACATGGACAGTAAGGATTACTGTTTTCTACTATAACTTTAATTGTGATTAAATTATAAATTTGGATATGCCAAGAATGGGCATCAATAATCATTTTTTTCTAAAAGATAATCACATTAATTTCTGGGCTAACAAAATTCTTCTGCCTCCTTTAAATCTTTTTTTTTTTAATAAAAAATTCAATTTCCTATCAGGAACTCCGAAATCCATGTGGAAAATTTAGAGTGAGAGAAAACTTACGCGAAAATTTTCAAAAACTACTTCTGTTCATGGGCATATTCAGATGTGATGCATTACGTAAAAAACTGTTAGATCTGTCAAAGAGTACAGCCAAGCAATCAAAGTAAGATATTGTTGATGGGAAAGAAGGTAATCAAAGAACCACGGACCATGATAGCAGCTGTTATCCCCCCACTACCAACTTCTAAAAAGAGAAAAAGTCAACACATTTAAGTGTTTGTTGATCTATTTACAAAATTGGATGAAATAATCTCAATTAAAAAGCGAACGAAATCACAACAGAAACTGAATTTCACAAAACGAGTCATTTTGCGTGGAGGAATACCACGAAACCTTCACAAGGACAATGGCACGAAGAATTCGTAAACAATACATTGTAAAAATTCGTTGTGAGACACACAAAACCGCCAAAATACTACCTCCAAGCACACTCAACCAAGCCATACAATTGGATAATTGAAGTAATAATTAAAAACTACCTAGAAAATTATCAATCCACTTAGGACGAACACATAAACGATTTACAGTTTACAATAAATACTAGTAAAACTTCGTCGAGACAATTTTCCCCAGCATTTTTAAATTTAGATAGCGAATTAAAACCACACCAATCCCCCGAAAGATTATAGAAAACGGTAGCGAAACCGAGTTCTAGAGCGTAGATAAATATACGGACAGATGGAGGTATCAAATTAAAAAAAGAATTGAATCAATAGGATTAACAACATAAATGACCTCGAAAAGAATTCTGTTAAGAAGAAAGAAGAGAATGAAAAAATAATGCGAATAAGACAAAGAAATAAACTTTAGAAAGGATGCACAAACAGCGGTACGCAGTACTTAAAATTCTATAATAGGAAACAAATTTACTCTGACCTTTTTTATGAAACTACAGTTCGAATAGGAATTACATTTTAAATAATTTACGACTAAATAAAACTAAATATAGATTTATTTATATACTATATAACCTTTTTTACACTGAAAAATAATTTTAACTTGTCAAAAACGTTACAACTCCAGACTCCAACAGATAAATCTACTAACTTAAGAGTTAAACAGAAATATAATTATCGACTAGAAATTAAATGGTTAAAATCAAAATTGTTAAAACAAGCCTCAAAAGGATATACAACAGAATTGCAAATCTTTGGTTTGAAGATTGATTTTGAGAATATGTAAAACTTCAACAGAAACATCACAGAAACTTCAGTTATACACCCGAACATCTTGGGGGGGGGGGCATTGAAATCATAACATAGAACTCGATACCACTTTAAAAGGCATCAGAAATTGACAAAAATCAAACAAATATTTTAAGGAAAAGTTTACATTCAGTAATTAACTTGGAAATAGTTCTATTTTATTTACCAATAAAGTAGAAAAAATATATACTCTTCATTGACAAAGATATGTTAATAATTATATAGAAAATAAAACCCATAGAATTATGCAAAATCGAAACACAATTAAATTTTAGTAAATAGTTTTTATGCCTTATTTGATGAAATATACCAGACAATAAGTCGGTTTTCTTTCGTAGCCCTACTTTCCGTACATGCCTCAAAAACGAGGAAGATTTCTCGGCCTCGTCTAGGATGACTTCCACCATCAAAAGGAGGTTCATTTCTCGACCACCAAATCCAAATTTCCTTTACTGATAGCAACCCCATTGTACCAAGACAAAATAAATTAGTTGAGATCATACACTATGAAATTACCTGAAATCTGAATCTGCCGCTTACATAGGAACCAGACTATCCTTAGGCACCACCCTGTTGGTCACAAAATGCGTGGCATTTTGGTGATTGTTAACTGGTTGCAATACGTCAAAATCATCGACGTACTAGTTCCCCTAGTGCATGCATCTATTCATCTTGTGATTTTAGCTCAGGCAATGTGCACGTAAGATGCAATGAACATCTTGTACATTTAGGAATGAGGAAAGTACTGACAGCTGCCAAGAAGGCGGTTTTATTAAAGACTTGTTGGATTAACAGAAACTCATTCGCCCATCAGGAATGCAGAGGTGACTATTGTCACCTTTAACACATTATCCATACTACACCATGCGCCAAATTTTGTACCGACTGCAACATCTTTACAAAAGATTTCAAATTTTTGTATTAAATTAGTTTATAACATCCTCATCACATCAGGCACTTGACTTTTTCCGCAGCTTATGATGAAAAACCTAGTTCACCTGAGAACAAGTTACAAAAATAATCATTTCTGTTCAGACTATCCATATTCAATCCTGAAAACAGGCCTCAGTGCTAAAAACATCGAGAAGACGATTAATACGTTTGCCATTCCTCTCCTGACATACTACTTTGGGTTACTCTCGTGGTCGAAAGGAGACCTCAAATCACTCATCAGAATCATCCACGTGAAAATGTCCGAACAAATGCATCGCGAGAGGATGGCTGAAGAGAGAATAGTCCTGGCACTTAAGCTTGGCGCAGATGGGTCCTGGATGTTTTCAAGCTGCGTGCATTACGGGTTACACAGGCGCTTGAATATTTCTAACGCTGGACGAACATCCCATTTTACGACCGGAGCTGATGATTACCAAAACATCGGCCATCTAGTTGTTAAGCAGCTTGATAATCAATGGTGGGGTAAGCAACTGCATAAAGAACACCCTCATTTTAGGTCTTGCTTGCGTGGATAGTGGGACTTCCAACCTCCTTCTAAGACAGGAAAAACTCTTTCAGGAAACGGAACCTTTCGGTATTATTATCCGGTATGGGATAATTAAGACGAGAAACTCCCCAATAAGTTTGCTATAGAAAGAATATCATCTCATTTATCAGGTATGAGCATTGCCTTTAACAACAACATTCATCTTCGATATACTGAGAGTTTCCAGAAGTATCGTTGGTCTCCGTCGCTGTTAGTAGGATAATGGAGACGATGAAGAACGCACGGTAGGATTGTAAGGTTCACATCCTTATAAACAGACTTTCTAGTAAGAATGGTAAATCCCCATAAACAAGCACTACAATTTATGTACGTCTTCCTGTAACAGGACAAGGAAAGATTTGGTATATGTGCATGCAAGATAAACTTACAAACATCCAATAAACACAGAAAACCTACTAAGCACTTGCCGCGTTCGGGAACGTGCTTAGTAGCGAAGGAACGGGTTACAAGACCATCTAAGGTCTAAGGTTGGCTTTTTTAAATACTATGACACCTAGGCAGTATACATATATTTATAATACATATATAATTTTAAAAAAGGTTAAACAATCACTGTAAGGTCCCACTGGGAGCAACTGCCATATATGAAAATGACACCGGCTCACGACCGTGACAAGGGTGGCCCCAGGGCAGATTTATCCATTTCGCGAGAGCCTTGATATGTTTTTGCCACGCAGGTATGGCCTTAAAGTCACGAACCAGTGATATTTCACACCCTCGAGAGCACCGATCACAATGACAGTTACTTTGACCGAAATTTATTATTTTAAAATTACACCTCTCCTCCTTCTCCTTAACAGTGACGCTCTGAGAAGGGTCCATGGAAAAAAAATTTTCGAAGAAAATACAAGTGGAAGTTAGATCGGTACTTTTCTTTCCCAACTTACGTCCACACGAATTTTCAGTGTTGCCAATGGGCTAGTTATGACGTTCATATTTATCACAGTGCACAGTGGGCCAGGAGACCCGATTTCGTGGCCAAGAAATCGATTCCAAACCTCCTACCTACATTTATTTTATTAATCAAAGTGTAAACTTTCTCTGAAGTCAATTGAATCTGGAATTGTCAATTGCAATTTAATACAATCATATTATTAGTGAATGTAGAACAAGATTATACAGGAGAGCACCTGCTTCCGATTGCTCATAACATGACATAACACAACATATTGAGTTCTAAAATATATGAATGTCTTCCTTAGGATGTGCACTTGAGCATAGGTGTGCTACTTTTTGCTACTTTTCATTTGTTTTTCTGCTTATAGTATATATACATGGCCGCGCACGACCATGCCATGGCGTGTAGAGCGCTGCGCTCTTGCTGGCTTACCTTCATTTGTTTTCCTAGCCGCATCAACGAGGACGTGCAAACTCACTTGTTTCGGCAATCCGCTTTCCGTCCACATTTGATCAAAAATGGAATTAAATGTCAATAACATTGAAAGTGCAGATGTTGAGAGATTAAAAGCCTCTTTGAGAGCTCTCAAAAGTAGACGCTCTGAAAAATACAAAGCTGCGAGGAGGATCATGGATAAGTTTGAGACGAAAAATTCTGAATGGTTGAATTCCGAATTTCCCGTTTTATTG
Source organism: Belonocnema kinseyi (assembly GCF_010883055.1). Classification (NCBI taxonomy): domain Eukaryota; kingdom Metazoa; phylum Arthropoda; class Insecta; order Hymenoptera; family Cynipidae; genus Belonocnema; species Belonocnema kinseyi. Next base: position 116,446,713 of record NC_046666.1, on the reverse strand, counting down.
ACCATGAAAACTGAGAGAGAACATCTAACATCTTCTCATCTTGGTCGTCCAAGCCTAGAATGTCATGAGAAATCTGTTCGCTCAAAGCGGCGGGAATCTGCAAAAATCAGTGCTGAACAGAAGCACGATCCGGAGAAACTATTAATGGCTTCATTATTATTATTATTACACCATTAAGCCATTTCCCTTTCGGGGTAGGCGTGACTCACTCGGCAGGGGAAAGGAGTAGTGTGTGGAAGGGATAGAGATTTT
>NC_046666.1:116444622-116446361 GCF_010883055.1 Belonocnema kinseyi | reverse complement strand
CTGCTCAAAAAGAAATATTTGCTCAGCGGAAAAAAAAGGTTCAAGAGATTTTGTGGGAAAAGTTGGGATTGATAGTGGATAAACCAAAACCAGGAGGCTCTGATACTACGAACGATGGGAACACAGCTCGACGAGCTTTTGGAAATACAGATGAACTTGCAGAACATCTTGGACTTGCCTGTGAGTTACTTCGTAATTCCAAAATAATTTTAACCGCTATGTCAACAGCTCCCGATAAATCCACTTGAGTTTGGAAAACTTTGTGATTCTACTGCCCGAATATACGTAACTCACTACAACTGGTACCCTATGCCTTCAACGTTGCATAAGATACTCATCCACGGAGTCGCAATCATAAGCACAAGCGTGTTACCGGTAGGAATGCTTGGCGAAGAAGCTTCTGAAGCTCGCAACAAGGACTATAAGAATTACAGACAATTTCACAGCAGAAAACACGAACGCCAAGCTAATATGTATGATGTGTTTTATAGAGTAATGGATTTTTCCGATCCACTCATTTCTGCGATCAGTGTTCATTCGCGAAATCAGAAGAAGAAATTTTTTCCCATTTCCGAAAATGTCAGAGTTTTACTCGCTGCGCCTCAAGTAAATGTGATACCAGAAGACGCAACATCCAGTTCCGATATAGCAGATCGAGAAGATGAAGAGGCTGATCTTTCAGAAACTGAAATTCTGCCAGACGAAATTGAATTGACCGATGAAGAGGGAGATGGAACTCACGACAATTTGTGAGCGAAAACCATTTGAAAGTGCGAGAGGCAAGGGGACTCACTCAAATCAAGCACCCCGAGTAGTGAGAAGCAAGGGGACTCACTTAACTCAAGCACCCCGAATAGTGAGGGGCAAGGGGACTCAATAGAATCAAGTACGTTTAGTTTTTCGAAATTTCGACTCCAGATTCGGAGTCAGGGCCTCCAAAAACCCTTAGATACCACTTTTTAAGTGAATCCAATGATTTTTTGAAATTAGGCTCCGCCATATTGGATCCGCCATTTTGTTTGTTGGAAATCTGACATCAGATTCGGAATCAGCACCTTCGAAAACCATATATTAGTGTCCTTGCAATTCATTGTTATACATTTCTATATGTTGTCCGACTTTTGGCCACGAAACTGGGTCTCCTGGCCAACTGTGCAGTGGGGAAAACAAAAAAAATCGCTCACGAACATTACGCACAAAAAATTCAAAAACTAAGGTTTGCACTTGAAATTCAAATAAACAAATTTGGTCTGACATACGTATCAGCTTTTACAAAGCAGCACTATCGCAGCCAGTAGACAACTTCGAACTTCTACGGATCTGTGAGTAATAACGATTGCATGATTACGGACAGAGAAAGTTAACGATCAAACTTCTACTATAAAGCCTAAGTCCGTCCGTCGATAATCATTATTTTCATTAATAAACATTTTTCTTCTTTCAACTATTTGCAAGGCCACAAACGATCCTTTAATATTTATTAATATTTCCCGAAAAAAATTCGCGTTATTTAAACTTTTATTATTGAATATGGGTGAAAGACGTTGATCTTAGAGCTGACTTGATCAGCTATTATGCTATTTACATGGCCTTAGGAGGAATCTGGACGTGGATGTTCCTCCGGCTTCTAAAGCATCGCTTGTTCAATATTGGATGTCTGCCCGCTGTTGGGCTTAGTGTCACCTCTCTTTTTCTGTTGCGGGCCTATTCTGGCTGTGGTAGAGTAGGCACGAATATAT
>NC_046666.1:116443141-116444522 GCF_010883055.1 Belonocnema kinseyi | reverse complement strand
AAGTCAAGAAAATTTCAATTCCAAATGTGCAGAATTGGAGAAATATAAAATGTAGATCCAGAAAAAGAATAAAAAAAAGACCAAAAAGACTAATTTGCAAGAAATATTCAAATCCGAATCACAGCCAAAAACAGGTATTTTCGATAAAACAGTTGAATTTTCAACAACATAGATAGATTTTCACTTGAGAAGAAAATTTCAAGCAACTAAAACATCAGTTTTCAATCAGAGATTTGTATCCCCAATTAAAAAAAAAATTGAATTTTCCACCGAATAAAAAGAATTTTTAAACGAGAAGGATGAATGTCGACAGAATTGCCGAATTTGGAAGAAAATGATTCAGTTTTGAGCCATGTCGTATAATTTTTGACAAAAAAAAAGAACCATTAACAACAAATTTCATTGTAGGCGTCGCGACTAGAAAGAATAAGTATGCACACATTCATATGCACACACACAAAAATACACATATGCATATACACACATACACACATATATACATACATATATATCTTTTCTTGTGTGTTTATTTTAGGCCTATATATTTGAATTTACAATAAAAAGCGAGACCCCCGCCCCGGTTCGAAATCTCGGCGTTATTTTTAGTTTGTAGGTTTAAATTTCCTTTGTTTTCTTTCTTTTATCTTGAAATTATAATGAATTGCTATGAATTACTTATCTTTAAGTACGTTTCCGGATCTCCCAATAACTGCATATCGAAGCACAATTTTAAGAAAGTGCATTTATACCAAATTGAAAATGCAGCAAATCGAACTGATAAGAATGATTTGTATACTGTTCTCAAGAAGATTTCAGGAAACTTGGAGCAACCAAGAAAAGTTAGAAAATTGTTGGAGGCAGCCGAAATTCCAATAAAAAAAGACTGCTGAAGAAGTTCTTACTTTCCTTCTCGATAATTCCCTAACTAAATCTGTGTACACAAATATACGGTTGGAAAGCAAAAACTGTGGTGCTGATATTTGGCCGTCGTACAATTGTGTTAGAAAAGTTAAGATGAAATGTAGACCACCCGAAGAAAATATTTTGATTTCGGAGAAAAAAGCAGATGTAACTGCAGGCCTTGTTGAATCACACTTCCAGTAGGATTTTGGAATCGCAAAGGGAAGTCATAATCCAGCATATGCATAATGTGGGTAGTACGGAAATGGATCTTTTGTTGATGTGTTCGTGGGATATGGATCGTAGTACAGGTCATTCACCTTACAAGGAATCTTTTAAATCAGCAGAAGACAATGAGAGTCTCAGTGATGAAAGCTTCTTTGTAACTTCTCTCATCCCTTTAAGATTGTCCAATGCGGACAATGTTATTCTTTGGAATAACAGAGCGTCTCAATCGCCAAGATCTTGTCGCCCTATTCAG
>NC_046666.1:116436586-116443041 GCF_010883055.1 Belonocnema kinseyi | reverse complement strand
GTGCTAGAGATAGTGGCAATAATGTAAGGCAAAAGAGGAGTGGGCTCATGGTGTCGCCCTGAAAGACACCTCTCTGAAACGAGACCTTGTTAGTTGTCACACAATTTTTGCTACATGAGATAGTAAATCTGGTTTTCCAAAGCGGCATCAATCTCTCTATACACCTAACTATTTGCGGATGAACCTTTTAAGATTTTCAAAAGACAGATGATAAGTCTATGGGATGTAGAATCGAAAGCTTTCCGATAATCAATCCAGGCCATCAATAGGTCACGCTGGTAGAAAGCTGCATCTGTGCAGACACATCTATCGATGAGCAGGTTCTCCCGACATCCGGCTACGCCTTTCTTTGAGCCTCGTTGTTCATACATTTCTTGCCACACAGGTTCAATTGCCCGAACAATCCTATCATTTAGGATAGCTGTGAATATCTTATAAAGCGTGTTCAGACCAAGTTATTGGCCTGTAGTTCTTCGTGTCAGCTGAGTTGCCTATTTTCGGCAGGAGTATGTTGCGCCCTTCCACCAACCACTCTGGAATCGGCTCTCCCGACTTCGTGGGACCATTCAAAACTGTGCAATCAATTTTATCTTTGGCGTTAATTTTGCACCAAGAATTACATCAATTATTTCAGCCCGTTAAGAAATCAAATGTACTCACGTCTTCCATACGACTACCGGTTAAGAATACAAAACACAGAAAGGATTAGAAAATTATAGTAATCGCGTGCTACTGAGTAAATTCAAAAGTCTGTTAAATTTCTTACTCCGGCAAACGATGTAATTACATTCCATCTTCCGTACAAATAGCTCAACATTTTTTCCTTTTAGCATCCGGCACCGTTTACATTAGACCAGGGCTCTTCAGCGAGGGGAAATACGGCCGCAAATACTCATTTACCACATGTTTCGTTTCTACGACCACGAACCTCTACTAAGATGTAAGAGACGGAATTTTTCCGTATTGACTGAGACGGCGTAGTAGTGGCAAAGAAACATGTTGCAAATGAGTATTCGGGACCCAATTTCTCCTCGCTGAAGACCTCTGGATTATACCATACTGAACTCATGAAATACGTTCTAATAACACGTGCAAGTTTTCAAAAACTGTAATATTCGAGAGTAAGGTTATATATTATAATTGAAGTTTTTTAATGACAGTAGCTTATACTAAATTCTTATACATAAAATTCGAAAGAATATTGCACTGTATTTAACTACTTGTCTACAGTTATTGTGGTCAAGTGTAGCAATAATCGCCAGAATGTATTACTTTTAAATTAAGAAAAGTTACCAACGTACAAATGTGGGAAAATTGCAGGATGTCATCATATTTTCATCTTCCATACTGTATAGATCCTTCAGATGTATATCATCTAACGACACTGACCAACTTAGATTGAATTGCAATATACTTTAATGTCTCTTTAAGAACATTTGAATTATTTGCAGCAGCAATTGTACCATTGGAAAAATGAAAATCTGTCATAAAATCACTGCTATAAATCAGCGTCGAAGATGATGCAAACAATTTAATGTGCTGAGTTTCTGCTGCTTCTTCACCTCTGGATAAATTTTCTACAGTTGAAATGTGACTATGTGAGTTTGGAATCATCCATTCTGCAAAAAAAACCGAATAATTCTTATTATTAATAATAATTAATTTTATTGCTTGAAACTTTTATAAAAGTTCTGCCGTATCTTAAAAAAACTCCGTTAACGGTAATTAAATTAAAAAATGCGTTTTTATATCACTGGAATCTAGAAAGAACCTGAAATCATGAAAGTACCTGTTTACGATAATCATTTTTTAAATTGTTAACACTATTGAAAATAATATGTTTAAATCATCAAGCTCTTCAATGAATTCAGCAAGAGCAGGGACAGGTGCCGGTCACTGCAAGCTTAAAGACTGCCAACCATGTCAGTGGCTCTGCTTCATCCCCCAGATGTGGCCGCCGCTCCTCCATAGCGTCTCGTGTCACGGGTATATAACCTCCTCTTCCACCGCATCTTCGGGGTGCAATACAGGCGCTGCTAGATATTGTTGCACATGTTTTTTAATGTTACTCGTTTCGACCTCGGATATAAGGCGGCGTCTCCTAATTGATCTTAATTGATCCGCAAGATGTTGTTTAGTCACTCTATGGGCCATCTCGGGATGAAGACCTAGGAACAGACGATATTGTTCGCCCCTGACGAATCCTCCACGTGCCATGCCGTTGCCCTAGAGCCAGATATAGTTGCCCTTTATTTTTAGAATAGATCTTGAGATCATCCATGTAAAATACATGTGTGCCCTTATGCCTTCCATATCTAGATATGCTGGAGAAGTACCCTTGGGAATGGCGCAGTGCGGGAGATGGTGGCTATAATGCGAGGCAAAAGAAAGGTTACTTTGACCTCTCTGAAACGGCACACTGTTAGTCGTCACAGTGTCACACGATGTTTTCCAGATGAGACAGTAAATTTGGTTTTTCAAAGCGGCATGAATTTCTCTATAAATCTCACAATGTATAGCTGAACCTTCAAGTCTTCTAACATGCAGACGATAAGTCTATGGGAGGTTGAATTTAAGGCTTTGCAGTAGGGATTCCAGGCCATCTATACGTAGCGCTAGTGGATGCTGCGTCTTTACAGACACATATATTGATGAGCAGGTTTTCCCGACATGCTGTGACGCCTTTTTTAAGTTTCGTTATCTTACATTTTTCGCCAAACAGCTCCGTTTTTTCGAACAATCATATCATTCAAAATAGCTGTAGAGATCTTATTCAGCGTGTTCTGACAATTGATTGGCCTGTAATTCTGAAAGTCGAACAAGATCTTCGGGAGGAGCACTGTGCGTCCTTCCATCAACCATTCCAGAATAGACTCTTCTGATTTTAGATATGACCCGAAAATTTGGACCAGATGCTTTTAGGTTCAAGGAAACTTCTTCCAGCAGAAGGCCTTGATACCATCTAATTGATTCTCGAGCTTGATTGTTAGCATTTTAGACGAAAATAAATCCTAAACTGGTTATTTACTATATGACTGTGAATAGCATTTCACCAAGTAGCTGAAGCAATTCGCTTATTCTACAACACCAGAGTCGAAAAATGTCAAAAAGTATTTTTTTAAATCTCCTAGAACTCCTATTTCCCTCCAAGTATGTGCACAATTAGCAATACCACAAGAATTCATAACTACTTGTTGCGGTTTATGGATATCTGCAACTGTTTTTACCATGAAGAAGATTTCACCGGATATAATCAGTGACTTTACGTTTAAATCCCTCTGAGGCAAAATCCATTAAAAGTACTCAATAGCATTTAGAAGATGAATCTTTCCATAAAAAATTATTGTACACAACAAATAATTTAAGATTTATGATAAAGTACATAATGAAAATTAGAAATTTATGGAATGCCTCTACCAGAAAGCTTGTTGTTGACAGAAAAACTTCAAAATTAGTAATCCTTGCAAAATGGGTCTGCTTCAAAAATTGAAAAAAGAAATTCGACAGAGTATGCAAGAAGAACTATGACTAGCATGTAATAAAACATATAAATTAACAGTGAGTTAGCTCTTTGTGCCGATGGCTAATCTGTGACAGGCGATCCCTAGCCAATTTCATACCCACTCTAGTCCGCTCCTTATCAATCAGATATGTTGGAAATAAGTACTTAAAATTATAATTTGAAGCTTTTCTGACTCTTCAACCAAAAACATAATATGCACGGGAATAATTACTTGAAGAAGCATATTCTTAAGCTTTAGAAGGTAATAAACAGGTTACACAGTGTTTAACAAACAAAACATGAAAATCGATTCGACAGTGAATTAGATTTTTGCGCAGTAAGTAATATGAGTATTTGTACTAGTAGGAGAAAGCAAGTAAAACATAATACAGAAGAGAATAAAAGCGTACGTACAAGGTAAGCTAATAGAGCTGGGTCACGTGCAGTACTGAGTGTGCCCTCGTCCCTTCAGAAACTCTGGGTGATTTTTACCCTTTAAAATGTTTTTTAGCCAAAAAGAAAATTAACCCTAGAACGATACACCGGGGTAGTACGCTACCCCATTCAAAGTTCAAGGTACCCTTTTGACTAAGGACATGTGCAGTTTGGTCCGGGACCCTAACCATAATTCACTTCAACTATTCGGCAATCGACCTCGGTCAACGAGCGAGATCATCTGTGTTTTGTGTGAGTTCTGTGCGGACGTGAATATCGTTTGGGGTTGCGCATTATACCAGTGAATGGTTGAAGTTCGAGAATTGTCTCAGTAATTTATCGGACAAAAGGCAAAAATCTTAAAAAATGCTAGTAAAATTGAATGCTAAAGTTCAGATTTATTAGAAATAATAAAAAATGTTTATAAATACTTAAAAATGAGGAAATAATACCTACAATTTCTATTCATTCTACAGCTATTTCTCTAATTTCTTCCACTTCTTATGTTCAAATAATTATGTTTTTTTTTTTTTAAGAAAAAGCAAAAGTGGCTTGTACGCCCTTATAGTGTGACTATTGTTCTTTTGAAATCCGTTTTTTAAAAATCGGTCATATTGTTGAGAAACGACGTTTTTTTTATAAAAGAAGTCAATTTTGCGGCATTTTTAAATCTTTTTTCGTGTTTAACAAATTATTTAACATTTATCAAAAGATTAACAGAATATTATTATTACCATTCTTTTCTACGTGTGTAAAAAAATTAAACGCGAGCGGAGCTGGCGTCTTTAAAATGCATTTTTATTTGTTGATAAAAGTTATTTTATGATTGTTTTGTGGAGTTTAAACAATTACTGAATAATAAAAATATATACTTATCAAAAACAAAGTGTTTCAATTGGAATTTTCAATATATATGACGCAATCCGAGAAAAGGGACATACTTAGAAAAAATACGAGTTTCCAATTATGATGGAATCTATAAGTTCTTTAACTGATCTTTCTAGGGATGCAATCAGAAATTTTTTGTCTGGATTATTTCACAAGATATAAATGATTAAAAAAGAGTCTTTCAACGCGTACAGAGTGCAAGCTTGACACATCCGCTCTTTTTCTTTTTTCCCAAGTTCCCCCACTACTAGCCGCGTCCCCTGCGTGGAGTTCTACTCTCAGCACAATCTATGTGCTTGTTTCGACGAACTTCGTTATGACAAAAGAAAGTTTTTTTTGGCTTTTCTAAATTTTTTGAATGAACGTGTTGACAACAAATGAATACTAACGAGTACGAAAAAATCGTTGGAACTTCAGTCTACGGCTAAGTTTAAGCTAAGTTTTGCTTTGCGCAAAATGCAGCATTGATTCATGCCCCTCCGTGATAAATGCATCACAATGTTACAAAAACAAGCATCACAATGTTACAAAAACAATAAAAGATGACAGCATGCGATATAAAATTTCAAAATGAAAAATTAAGTACCGAAATTTGTCACAGATGACGTTGAAAATTGTAAATTAAAATGTAAATTTATTTTAAAACTCAATTTTTACGAGAGAATGTCGTAATTCCAATATGAAATTTTTTGTTTTCAACATTGAAACTTGCTCATAAGATAATCATACAATTTATTTTTAAAAAAGGGATATTATGAATAAAAATTCGAAGACCAAAATGTAAAAACTAAATTTACAAAATAAATCTCTGTTAAAGCATTATGTGAAACTAATTGGAAATCCAGGTTTTTAAAATTGGTTGATTTGTTCAGTAAACGATTTACCAAGAGACCTATTTTTTCTGTTTTACAAGCCTAACTTTCCAAATTTTTTCGCCTATCGTGCACTTTTTTCAATGGTCAAAACTTTTACAGAAGTTAACAAAATTGAACAATTTTTCGTTTAATCGGGCAGGATTGTATTTTGAACTTATTCACAGAGAATTACATTTTTCAACTCCAATAATTACTTGCAACCGGATAATTGAAAATGTCGGAAAAATTTTAAAATGAAATTACTCAAAAAGCATATTTTTGTACAAAATTTTCCCCTAAAAAGATAGTTTGGACTACAATCTAGTAAAGTGCCGGAACTTTTAGTTGTTTTTATGGATTTTCGAGAATCGCGTTTTGTTATCTGAAACATAGGTCCTCGATCTAAACCTGTCAACTGCTTACGGTATCCTATGGGAAATCCGTGCTTTTTCTCACATCGGTTCAGTTTACTCGTAGAACAGGGCAGCGATACACATGTCAGTGTGTGTGCAGTTAAGTGTATGTGTGTGTAGAAAATTATTTGTGTCTACTTTCACGCCATCTTCGATGGAGCCTTCTATCGATCACTGTAGCGTTGAAGGTGAGCGGCGCGTTTCAATTACTAACACTCGGCAAATTTTTTCAATGAATTATTTTTAATTTTTGCAAGCACATCTACATATACAGTCTGTCAAGTTAAAGCGTGGGTGGCTTTACTCGCAGTCGGTAAGGTGTATCGACATGATTTTGGTGTCAAAATATTAAGAAGAGCTCCC
>NC_046666.1:116434999-116436486 GCF_010883055.1 Belonocnema kinseyi | reverse complement strand
TTCGTTTCTTACTCCCATCACCATTCCTACCATTTCTCTGCCGTTCTTATTCTTCCTCTTTGCATTTTGAACGTGCCATTTGTGACCTCTTGGTTATCTTCTTCTTTTTTTCTTTTTACTATCCTCATATCATCCACTTCTATTCCCTCTTTACTAGCTTTATTTTTGATTGTACACCCTAGTCTTCTTTTAACTTCTCCTCTCCTTTTTCCATCTCCTCGTTCACATTTCCCTCTCCCATTTTGATATTTCTGACCTTTTCTGTAAACTGTTCTTTTTATTGCCTTGACCAATTTCCATTTCCTGCTCTATTTAACTTTACTCCATTGTTATGCATATTGTTATTACTTTTTTCTCCCTCTAATGTTACTATTAACCCCTTTGTTGGCAGAGAGAATTCGACCAGAAGTGCCCAAAATGGCAGAAAAACTTGTTATCCTGAAAATTTGACTCCCGAGGGTTTTCTTGGGGGGGGGGGGGGGGGGGGGGGGGGTCGCTGAATCCGAATATAAAGTTAACATTACGAAATCCAAAATAGCGCATGCAATAGGGCGAACGAAAATACAAAAAACGGCTCGATTTGAATAAATCTTGGTACTTACGGGTTTTTGGGGTCGCTGAACCCGAAAGTGAAGTCAGAAGTCAAACATTTAAAATGGCGAAGGAAAATATTCGCCATTTAAAATTGTCGAATTTTGACTTCAAATTCTGATTCAGCGACCCCGAAAACCGCGTAAGTACCGAGATTGATCCAAATCGAGCCGTTTTTTTGTATTTCGGCCACCATATTGGATCCGCCATTTTGAATTTTTGAATTTTGTCTTCAGATTCGGATTCAGCGATACCAAAAACCCCCGAATAAGACTTGAATGCAAAATCGGAGAAAGTTAAATAGGAAAAAAAGAAGATTGACGCATTTTGCGTCAATGCCACGCACGGCACGGAAAATTTTGACGCATTTTGCGTCAATGCCAACGAAAGGGTTAAGGAAAAATGATCGAAATCAATATAACCTCCTACCTCTAGTTTCTTAACCTCTCTTATCTCATGATACAATATCACATAATCAATTACTGATCCTCTTTCTCCTCCCGAGCATGTATATTCTCCTCCCTCACCTCCCTCTATATTGCGGTTTAAAATAAACCATGCGAACTCCTGCAAGCTCTTTAACAACTTCTTAACTTGAAATCCCCATCTATTATAAGCCTAATTTCTTCTTTATTATCTGCAAACTTTTCCTTAAGCACCTCTGATTTCTCCTGCATGTCACCGTTCACATAACCTCCCCACTACCTTCCACTTCACTCCTTCCATCTTCATCACTTCTACTCCTAATCCTTCTTTTTTTTCTTTCCTCTCTACCTAATATTTCTTTTCTATACATTCGTTTCTTACTCCCATCACCATTCCTACCATTTCTCTGCCGTTCTTATTCTTCCTCTTTGCATTTTGAACGTGCCATTTGTGACCTCTTGGTTATCTTC
>NC_046666.1:116420031-116434899 GCF_010883055.1 Belonocnema kinseyi | reverse complement strand
TTCGTTTCTTACTCCCATCACCATTCCTACCATTTCTCTGCCGTTCTTATTCTTCCTCTTTGCATTTTGAACGTGCCATTTGTGACCTCTTGGTTATCTTCTCCTTCTCCTTACTCTTTCCCATCCTTTTTCATCTAGCCACGTCTTCATCATTATTAATACATCCCATTTTATTAAATTTCTCATTAACTCCCTATTCTTTCTACCCAGCCCTGCTATATTCCAGTAACAAATCCTTCATTCTTCCCTACATTTATTTCTTGTCTCTTTTTTATTCTTACTATTTCTCATTTTCCTATCTCCCATTCCTTTCTTTCCTAGTTTCCTAGAACCTCATTTCCTGCTATCTCTTCATTTTTTTCGTTCCAATCCCACCATACCTCGTCTATCTGTATTTCCCCATACTTAACCCATGTACTTCTTCCCTTTTTTCTTTCCTATTCTGATATTTTCCTCAACTTATACTGCAGCTTCCTTTCTACTTACGTCAAATCATCCTACATTCTCTCCGAGCTTCCATGCAACATCCTCTTCTTTGTCATCACTTTCCTCTTATGTTCCCATTTCTGTCTCTATCCTCAAAAATATCTTTAGCCCCTTGTCAATTTCACAATCTCTCAATCAATCTCTTTGACTAAAATTTTCATTTATTATTCTACGGAAACTTGTCTTTAAAATGATCCCCTAAACATGAAAGAATAATGGTAATTTTAGAGTGAAATAATTAAAATAAATTACATCGGTTAGACTGGTATATTTAATGAAAGACAATTGGTGGCTTCTACCAGTAATACGTGTATTTAAGACGTTATATTCCAAATAACGCGTTTTAAAATAGATCTGTCTCTTCATCAGGTTTTTTTCTTATATAAGAAGTTAGAAGCTAGAACAACAGATATTTTACGAATACCATTATACACATTAATATTCTATAATAATTCACTGATATTAAAATCCATAATTTATACTGCGATTTTTCATAACTAAAATGACACTCATAAACAGTTAGTATTCTTTTTAATTTTTCAAGAATACATACAAAAATTTCAATCTAATTTAAATACTTTGAGGTTATGTGCTTTTGCTATATGATAATATTATTTATTATTACAGCCCATTTAACATAAACAAGTAGCGTTCAACTACCTCCAAATTTTAAATAAGGTAAATATATAATTTTTGTATCTCTAAGCACCTAAGATGATTTATTTTCCATACGTTCTGCTTATTAAATGAATGTTTATGCGTATAATAGTATTAATAACATATCTGTTTCTCTTGCTTCTAACTTCTTTGCTAAGAAAAACAAAAAAAACCTGAGGAAGATGAAGATTACTGGTAGAAGCCACCAATTTTATTTCAATCATTGTTTTGATTAACATTAAAATTTTTAACAAAATTAAAATTTGCACTATTTGAACAATATCATCTTTAAAAATGTATAAAATTACACGATGCTGGGCTCATTTTATTCAGAATTCAGATACATTTTTTAGAGGAACAAAATGAGTTGCTAGTGTCCTTACACCAAATAGCGGTAGTGTAACTCTAAATGAAATTACCTGTCGTGTTTTTCTTAATTTTTTGGTTATCAATCAATTTTCTGGTTACGATGTTTTTGAATCAGTCTCAAGCCAACTTAATTATTTTAATTTTCTGGCAATTGTTCCCTTTGCTTCTTCAATCCGGGAGCTCTTCTTAAAATTGCATTGAACATATGATCTCCGTCATTATTAGTAACATCCTCTTTCAACTCCTTTCTCTTACATTCTGCAAATGCTGTTTCACTGAAACACAAAGCGTTTGCCAATATGATAGAAAACTGAAAATCGTTGAAAAATTCTGAAATTATCTTCATGCATTTTTTCAGATTTTCCTATTATTTTCTTAATGAAAAGTGTTTGTTTGAAGTTCACAGTCATTGAAACCTGTCAAACTTCCTTACTTTCTATGCGACTTTTAGATCCGTAAGCCATAAATTTTCTAGCATACTGGTTTCATACTCATTAACGTACAACAAAGCTAAGCTTGCCTAGGCAATCTATTCACTGCAAAAGCATCTAATGAAAAGTCTGAAATAATTAAAGCATTCTCTACAGTATTTTTCTTATATATTACACGTCATTTGTCAGAAGAATCATTCTGTACCAATATTCACTACGGTGGTTCCAGGGTTTCATCGAAACGTGCCACACTTGTTAGGAATTCAAGAAAAGTGTCTACGAAATAAAACCATACTACTAAATATTATTTCCAACCCCCCACACTCTAAATATGACCCAAAAATTTTAAAAACTACATTTTCACGTATTATTGTTACTTTTTAGCAATTTCCTTTATCTTTTTCATAAAAACAATTACTAATGTACAATTTGAATATTTTCAATTGTTTAAACAAACGTTAAACAGTTACATAATTTTGATCATTTCTTTAGATGTGAAATAAATTTATATTTCTTTAAACAATGTTTATTTGCTCAAGCAGCTTTTTTCGGTACCTAAAAAAATGAAATAAAATAGAACACATACATTTATGTTTCTGACTTTATAGTGTTCTTTTTATACACTACACAGACATAAAAATAATTGTATGTGTTCTATTTTATTTTTTATTTATCGAAAAATAACTGTTTGCGGAAATGAAAATGGTTTAAACAATTAGAGATTTTTTTACATTAGAGGAAATGTGTCGAAATTATGTAATCATTCAACAAAAAAAAAGCATAGGATACAAATTTAAAAAAAAAGTGGACATATCTGGCTCAATTTTTAGAAATTTTGAAAATAAATAATTGTTTAAATAATTACATAATGTTTTTGGAAAAAATTAGTACTCCAAACAATGACAAAATATTGCATTTCAATCAGAAAGTCTGTAAATGGAGGGTTAAGTGCCTTTCACCTTCTTTCATTCCATTATTCTCCCCACTTCCATTTTATCTTTTTCCTTAAAGAAAACTGTCACTGTAGCTGTAACCTCACTCTCCAGCAGTATTTCCTCGTGTTTGCAAGCTCTGTTACTTGCTCTTACTTTTAATTTTTCCCTATCTGCCTCCTTTAAAACTATATACCATGGGGTCCAATTGTCCAATCCTAGCGTCCAACTAATGAATTTCTCAAGTCACTTTTTCATATTCTTTCTAACCCCATATCTCCACTTCATATACTAGAACACTCAATAATAGTACATAAAATATTCGTAGACTTGTTTAAGCAATTTTTCCCCTACGGCACATGCTTTCTTCACTACAATGTCTGTTCTTTTAACTCTTTCTTTGACGTGACCCTTATTTTCCATTTTTCTTAAATAATAATCCTACGTACGTAAACTCCTTAAATTCATAAATACCCCCTCCCCGCCACTTCCAAATCATCCTCTTTTTCAGGGCCGGCAAAAGTCCTATATGCAGTGTGTAGCACTACCCACTTGAAATTTCTAAAGGTGAGTAATTACCCATATGGAAATTCGAACAAACCAAAAGAAGAACCTCCTCCGTTTGCTAACTCCCGCGGTCACAAAAACTACCCACTTGGGCTCAACGCGTTACGCCGACCTTTCACCTTTCTGCCTGCTGTTTTTAGCCGAAACTAAAACTTTAGACATTAAAAAAAATTTCTTTTCTTCTAAATACTCACTCTAAATATTCTATGAATATTCACTTTACCTTTCGGAAACTTTTATGACTACCTGAGAGTATCCATTTTTCGATTACTTCTTTGTTTTATCTCCTAGTTAACACCATTGCATTTACCTTGTACTCTGTGTATAGATAGCATTTGTTCTAGGTGCTCAGCGTGTGCATTGCACGCTCTGCACCTATCACTGGGAACTTCTTGACATGAAACGCGATCACGGTATACTAAGGTGGAAATTACATTATCCTGACATGCGAAAATGAAACCCTCTACAGCTGGATTCAATTCTGATTATCTAAGAAAAGCAAGAGTTTGCTTCTTCGAAAATCTTGGTGGAAATTTCCAGGGCATTTCCTTGTCGAGGAGCTGTTAGCGCAATTCCTCGATCTTTGCTCTTTTTACTTCGGCTTTTAGAAGTAAAACAATCAAGTGGAATAATGCACTTTCTTTACTTCTAATGTTAAAATTCAAGCATATGATCTCGGCCGCCTGCTCTGCGGCTTTGTAAAGGAACGCTCCTTCGTCAATCATCTCATGGTTACTGAAAGTTTTTAGGACAGGATCTCTTCCATTTGCAACTATATAAGTTGTACCTAGAACAATTCGGTTGTGAAGACACTGGAGATTCAGAGGCCTGCGTCCTCCTTGTTGCATGAGATATATGATCGCGGTCCAGAGGCACGATGATTCTGTATGACTGACGCGAAACATGCTGAAGCTCTGGGTATTTCTGGTAACACCGAGTGTGCATACGCTCTACGAAGCCTTCGCGAGCAGTTATAATGCTGGCATTGTAGCATTGTCACCAAAACCCATAGAAATCATGAAGAGTAGATAAAAACGTCGATAATGACCATGAGCTAGAGAAAGCTACACTGCAAGATCAAGCACAGGCAATTGATGTTCTTGCTTTACCTAATTATGAACCAGCTCCAACGTATCCTTCAGAGACAGGTGGTATAATTCAACCAGAGACAGAAGCAGACCAAAAACGCTCAATATCTGTAAACACATTGCTTTCGGCTGTTGAAATAGCTGCCATCAAAATGAAAGTGGAACAGCAGCTTCCTATTGATGAAGTCGCTTTACAAGATGTGGTCAACGAAGACCTGATTATACCAGAAGGCATGAGTGCGAGGGAAAATTTAGATTAAGTATCACGTACACTAGAACCACATCCGAAGATTAATAACGTCGATATAAACGCAACACTAAGTACGTTAGAGGTGCAAACTCTTGTATATTGTGCAGGAAGGGATCGAGATCCATCGTGGAAGATTAGGTTGAACATGAATGTCTTTACCATAAAAGTATTGTACGAAGGCAACAAATTCAAACCATGCAGGCAGATGAAAGAAGGTTCTATCGTGAAATGAGTGTAAAGCAAATCAACCACCAAGACACCGAAGTACCTCACTTGGAAGACATGACTAACTATTGATCCGGTGTTTGGGGAAAACGAACAAAAGCAGTTAAGAAGCAGGGTGATTCCAACTAGAGAAGACAAGATCTAGCTAAAGCATTGAAATAGATGTGACTAACTGCCAAAAATCCACCTGAATTTCGACCGATAGTCTGTCTTCCAACAATTGAAACTCCGGATTCTATAACTCTGCATAAGATTTGCATGGTCACTTCAAGCCGCTTGACTTGGCCCCTAATGGCTTGAAAAGCAGTTTTCGAAAATTCAACTTTTTAACATATCACTTTGTAGGAAATTTCATGTCGCATTTTTTATGCCTGGAAAAAAAAATTTAATATTTTTGCCGTTTTCATAAAAATTAAAAAAACCTAATTTTTCAGACCAGCAAATTTACTAAATATTTTCACTTTAACTTGCTCCGAAAGACAAAGTTCTTTATATTCTAAGATGAAAATTTGAAAAACTTGTCCTTCAAACTGTTCTTAAGTTAATTTCCAATTGAAAATTCATTGGTTTTGTTAAATCAATAAGTTATAATAACACAACCACGATTTTAACAAGACAGCAGCGTCATTTTGCGTGAATCGGCTGCCTTAAAATGTGGTGCAACGTTGCTCTCTTATATTTGGGAACGCTGCTGTCCCAAACAAGAGAACGTAAATATACTACAGTAGTCGATCCCACTTCTATATTCATAAAAAATTTCTAATTTAAAAAGTGATTCATTTTGATCCAAGAGTATCATCGTTCAACTTAAAAATTATAAGATTCTGAACGCTTTTTGGAATAGCTAAATTTTGAATTCTTTATCGAGGAGAAGGATGAAAATTTAGATTTTTCATTTCTTTGTAATTAGAAGGGGGATATCTTTTATTATTATGCTCCATGTTTTTTTTTAATTTCAAGAAAAAATTTTATTTTCAATATTTTTATTGATTTGGAAGGGAGAAAATTTTGGTTTTTAATTTTTGGAAGAGGGAGTTTCTTTTTTTTTTTACATTTTTATTGGTATGAGAGGGAAAATTTCTTGTGGGTTACATTTTCTAAATTTGGATACACATTTTTTATAACATAACTTCTGATGAAAAAGTACTTCTGATTCAATAATGTGGATAAATATTCAATTGAGAAATTATAAAATTCCATATATGCTTGAAATAACAAATTTTTAATTTGAAAAATTAAGTTAAAGGCTCTTATAATTTGACGAATAATTTTCTATGTAAAATAAGAATAATTCAATTATTCATTTCATTTCTGAATTTCAATAATACACGTCTACTAAGTTTAAATAACATAAGACGAGACTTGATTTACATTTGGTGTGAATAAAAAATATTGAAATTACTTGAAAGTTAGCTTTGATTTATTTTGTGCTAATTAGAAGTACTGCGTAACAGTTTTGTTTACATCTAATAGTGAAACGCGTAAACAACGTTTCTGATATAAACTAAAACAACTTTTTAAAAAAATTTGGTTCATTGCCCAAAATTTTGTTTATTTTTATGTCAAAATTCTATTTTTAGCGTTCAACAGTAAGAAAAATTTGAAATTTATGTTCAAGATGAAACTGAGAAAAATTCAAAATCTATATGTAACATTTAACCAATCAAAACAGAAGCATACAACCGAATTTCAATTTATATTAGATATGAGCACAAGTGAAAATAACGCAACCGTCTTACTAAATTCTGAGACTACTGTTGTTCCAAAAGTGTGTTTAGCGCAGCAGGGGTACGTATAAGTGCCGCAGTCGCCCTAAATTTATTTCGGTGTAGAATACAACTATATTTGCAAACACTGTCCTTAAAATAGGTATACATTAGAAACATAATGTAAACAGAAAACAAGTGCATTTTCAACTCATTTTGAAGATTAGCTAGGAAAGTATTACGCTTCTTTTAAAGTTTAGAAAACATTAAATTTGATTGCAAAGCAAATATATCTATAAATATTTTAAATGAATAACTAAAAAAGAAAATTTCAAGTTTTCCGGAAACTCCGAGTGGAGGTAGAAAGAGAAAAAGAAATAAAGAAAATTGGCCTAATATTAGCAAAGCACCATTGTAACAAAGTTACAAGCACCCCGCTATCGTACGGGCCTGCGGGCCCATGATTAGGAGTGGGGAACAACACCCCCAGTCCTTAATTACCGAAACCTGCCCCGAGGAGCTCAGTCTTTTGAGTCTTGTGTTCCCTGCACGCCTGCCTCGTCTCGTGCTCACTACAAGTGGTAGTCGGTACCTCTTTCACCACTTCGCAACCCCTTGGTTTCCTGACGCCACCAATCCACCAAGATGCCACGCGATCCTTTAGGATCTCAGCCCCCTCGCTGAACAACTAACTACTCCGGATTCAACCCCATCACTCGCCCGCTCTTGGCTTCGCCGCCCGGTTCGCGTTTGTAAGATTTTGCGACTTCCAAATCCTAATCCTTCCTTTAATTTGCGAGATCCCTCACAAATTTGGCGCTCTCCTTGAAAACCCCACAATCCCCACAAAAATCCTATAAGTCGAGAAAAGAAGTCAAAGTGATTAGAGTAAAAAAATTACAAATTGATGCATGTGTGCCATTGAATGGATAAATTTGAATTTGAATGTTAATAAGAAAAATGTTGAAAATTGATTTTTGTAAATTTATAATTTGATTTGAAAATTATGTTGTAGAAAAAGTGCGGGTAGGATATATGTAATTTAGCTCGAATAAAGTGCGGGAAATTAGAAAATTAGAAAAGAAAGCGGCGTCAGTAACGAAAATTGGCGCGCGAACTAGGAACCAGTGACGTCATACAGACAACCCTAACACTTCCCGCCCCCAGTGGATACGTCCGCAACACGGTCAGGCCAAGCGCAACCGCGAAGTAGTAAAAACCGAGACGCTTAATTAAGTGAACGTGCCGGCTTTTAATCAGCCGTAAAGAACCCCTGAGCTATTCCGTAAAAAAGAATAAAGGTATTAGATAAAGGATTAAAAAATCGAATGAAGTTAAGGTCCGGTAGAATAAAAATTATTCCAAAAATAGCAAATCCGGTCGAAAATACAAGGGAAAATAGGGAAACTAATGAAATTCCGGAAATTATACTGGAAGAAAATAATGCACAAGCAGATGCGGGTAATTATGAAAACGAAAATATTATTATTCAATCGGTCGAAGGAGAAAATAGAATAGAAGAATTAGCAAGAAATTTGAACTTAGAATTCGTAATGGTACGAAATAGAGAGTTGGAATTGGGGAAAAAGATACATATCAAGCGAAAGGTGCAATCCCAAGAACGACAACACAAAAACAGACAGAAAGTACCCCAAACCCAAACAGACAAAACCATACCTCACATAGACACGAAATTGAAATATTATCCCCAAATACTGAGAATACGTTAGGTAATTGGAGGCTAGAAAATGAGAGCAGTAGAAGTTTTGAAAATGTTGAATCAGAAACGTATAGAATAGATAGAGAAAATGAACATAAGATAAAAGAACTCGCAATATTAAAAAAAGACAGGGAACGATTAGAATTGAGTCGGTTAGAAAGGGAAGAAACTCTTAGAAAAGAAAGAGATAGGATAGAAAAAGAAAGAGCAGAGAAAGCAAGAGTAGGTCGCGAAAAATTACGAATGGAAATAGAAAGACAAGAGAAAGAAAATCTGAAAATTAATAATAAAACGTTCGAAATTGATTCTTTCAGGAAAATAATAATGAATTTTGGAATGAGGCACAAGAACTAATTAATTTTGAGGAAAAAAAAACTGATAAAATTAAAACCAAAGAACTTTCAGAAGAAATTAAAAATTTAAATGATAAAATGGATAGAATTTTAAATTCAAGTAAAAATTTAATTTCTCAAAGTAATAAGTCAATAAATGTGCAAAATGCGGTTCATTTCGAAGAGACAGAATTAGATTTTAATAAGCAAAGGCACTCGTTAGCAGGTGCACGGAATAGAATGACAATAAATAGGGGTAGCGGTCAAGGGGACGAATACTCATTACCGAGACCGGTACAAAGGCAATCAATTATACGAAAATCAAATCTACCTCAATGTCAAACAGACTTGCAAGGTGTAATAGATAGAAGTAGAGGGACCGATATGGAAAGAGAAGAGATGAATGAAAATAATATGAATGAAATTCCAGCAACTTTCTTTCCTTTCGGAATGATACAAACCCCTTTCCAAATAATGTCAAATTGGCCGATTAAATTTAAAAACAACACGGAAAATAGGCCAACTTATTTTTTTAATAATTTAATCAGATTTAAAAGAGGGTATAAAATTAAAGAACGAGACATTTTAGAAAATAAAAATAAATTAATAAATAAATTCATAAAATAAATAAATAAAATTTGCAATGTTTAAATCAATTTATTGAAGATTTTAAAGAAACTTACTTAAATGAGAGATATACTGAAACATTTAAAAACAAAATAAAATTTTGCAATCAGAAAAAAGACCAAGACTTTTCAGAATTAGAAATATTAGGTCGAGAATGGGAAACAGAATTATCAAAATCTAAAATTAGAGGTCAACAATTAAGCATTTTAGATAAAGAGGATAATAAAAATAACAAAAGTAAAAATGATCCAGGAAATGATAAGTAAAAATAATATTAAAAATGAGAATCAAAATAGAAATCAAAATCAGGATCAAAATCAAGAAAGACAATTTAGGCCGAGGTGTCGTTACCAACAAAATATGGACCAATACAAACCAAGATTCCCAAATGGAAATCCAAAATTTTTTAATCCAAGATTTTCAAATAATAATTCGAATTGTACAAATAATGAAAGATTCCAGGAAATCAGAGGTCTATGCATAATAACAGTAATTTTAAAAATCAAAACACAGCTGGCCAAGCATTATTATATGCAATGAATCAGCTGTTAGGGAACACACAGGCACAACAAATGAATAATTCTCCGCAAATACCAGCGCTCTAATATAACGCGGAAGAAAATAATAACAAAGAAGACAAAAGGAATGATAAAAATAAAAATAAAAATTCAAAAAACTTAAAAGACGAAAATAGTAGGGATGATAGGAATGGTGAAATAAATTCAAGTGGACAGGATTTTATGGATCCAAACTTAGGAAACCAAAATTTTAATTACAGATCGCGAGAACCCTTAACATGCTACAATTGCTGGAAAATAGGCCATTTTCGCGGGATTTTTGGTATAGTTTAGATGAGGGAAACGCATACGGTCGCTATTAAAGGCGGAAAATAGCGGACAAACCCAGAGACCGCCAGAATTACTTGACACAGACACAAATAACTCGGATGAAACAAGATTCCACCTTATGAGAAGTTTTGAAAATCATAAATTTGAAGAGTTAGTTGACACCGGTGCAACTCACTCTTATATAGGTGAAAATTTTATAAATACAGTAAAAAAACTAGATTACGAAATTAAAAAACCAATAAATGACACATTAATGGTAGCTAATGGTCAAAAATTAAAAATTACAGGACAAGTTTTGATCCCTATCAAAGAAGGGCAAACGAAAAAATATTTATTATTCAGACTTGTACCAAATTTAAGATCGATAGGAATAATAGGAACCGATATGATTAAAAGATTAGGTTTAAAAATGGGTTATGAGAAAAATATTTGGGGGTTACGACAATTACCAAATATTAAATATGCGATTGAATCAAAGTTAATTAAAATACAAGAGCCAATAATTAAGGAAAAGAAAGAAAATGCGAAAGAGGATGAGAGTAGGGAAAGTGATAAGAGTAAATTAAAATTCGGATCCAAGATTAGCCTGCGAAACGACATGCGAGAGAAAGAGACAGATTTGCTACCATGCGAAGTCTCTTCTCCCGTTTCTCCACATACCCCACCCCAACCCCTCTTTACAGGTGATGCACTAGACTCGATCCCGCCAGCAACCCAGCCGGCACAGAGTGTACGGGGGCATGTTGCCCCACACCCTACACTCGATAAGGCGAGAGACGCAACACTGGCATGTGCCAGCGTGGGCGTCCAAAGATTAGATAAGCAGGCTAGTCAAAATATAGAGAGAGAAAGGAAAACAAATAAGGATGAAACAAAATAAATACAAAGTTACAGGTGAAAAATAAAGATAGGAATTTAAATACAGAATTTAAAGGGCCATTGGAATGCATTAAAGAGAAAAATGATTATAAATTAAAGACGGAATTAGATAAAAAGGAGGGAAAAAATGATTCAATAATAGAAAAATTAATCGCAATTAGGAAAAGTAATTGGTATAATTTTAGGAATAATTCAATTATTAATAATATTATAAAACGCGTAAAAATAGAAAGAAAGAAAAAATTAGAATTTTGCGAGGAAATTTCTGAAGGGATAATAGAGTTGAATGAAGCACAACAAGTGCAATTGGAAAATTTAATTGAAAGAAAAATTACGAATCAAGAAACAGAGTTAAAACCGACACCAAGTAGACAGGCTTTTAGAGGAAAAAATCATAGAACCTTCTAGTAGTGACTGGTCAAACCCTATAGTAATGATTAAGAAATCTAACGGGAAATACAAATTTTGTTTAGATTTCAGAAAAGTAAATAAAATTACGAAAAAAGACTTATACCCAATTCCAATAATGTCGGAAATATTAGAAACATTTAGATCAGCAAAATACATGTCTAAAATCGATCTTCGTTCAGCATATCACCAGATACCACTGGACGAGGAATCGAAACCAATCACAGCTTTTATAGTACCAGGCAGAGGAATATATCAATTTAAAAGGATGCCATTTGGATTAATAAATGCTCCTGCTACATTCCAGCGCCTGATGGACAAAATAATAACACCATAATTAAAGCCAAATGTATTTTGTTATCTTGATGATATAATTATAGTTTCAACAAATTTTGAAGAGCATTTAAAATATTTAGAAATAGTTTTAGATAAAATTGAAAATGCAGGTTCAACAATAGGTTTGGATAAATGCGAATTTGGATGTTCAGAAATAAAATATTTGGGTTTTAAAGTTAACGAAAAAGGATTACAAGTTGATGAAGAAAAAATAGAACCAGTTTTTAATTTTCCAAGGCCTAAAACAATAAAACAAGTTCAAAGATTAATAGGAATGGCAACATGGTACAGAAAATTTATCCCAAAATTTGCAGAAATAATAGAGCCACTGCAAAAGATATTAAAAAAGGGAGTAAAGTGGGAATAGTCTAGTAAACAAGAACAGGCATTTACGACTATCAAACACTTACTAACGGCAGCACCAATCTTAGCCTGTACTGATTTTGGTAGTCCATTTCAACTTGAAACTGATGCTAGTGATATAGGATTAGGAGCTGTTTTAACGCAAACAATAAAGGGTGAAAATGATGTAATAGCGTTTCCGAGTAGAGGTCTAAATGGAGCTGAACGTAAATACTCAGCTTCAGAAAAAGAATGTTTAGCAGTAGTTTGGGCGATTAGAAAATTTAGACCATACTTGGAAGGCTATTCTTTTAAGGTTATCACGGATCATATTGCATTGAAATGGTTGCACAATTTAAAAAATCCAACAGGTAGATTGGCAAGATGGGCTTTAGAATTATTAGAGTAAGATTACGAAATTGTGTACAGAAAGGGAAGTTTAAACCATGTCCCAGATGCATTATCAAGATCAAAGGAAAATGAAATAAAGTTTCTAGTATTTTATCAAGTATTGTAGAAAACAAAGAAAAAGATTTTAAGGAAATTGAAGATAACTGGTATAAAAATAAAATTATTCAGATTAAAAATAAACCAGAGGAAAATCCTAATTGGCGTATACGCGATAATCAATTGTACTTTTATAGACCCGACCATTTAAAATCAAGCTTAAATTTACATAGCAACCCGTGGAAATTAACAATACCGAAAGAATTGCGAGAACAAGTTTTGATTGAAAATCACGATAATAAACAAGCAGGACACTTAGGCATGGAAAAAACATACGCGAAAGTTTCCGAAAATTATTTTTGGCCCGGAATGTATTCTGAAACTCTGAAATATGTGAAAGAATGCGATATTTGTCATAGAATAAAACCAAAAGTAAACAATCGGATAGGTATGATGGGAAAGCGAATAATCGAAGAACCATGGACTGTAGTAGCATCTGATATGATGGGTCCATTACCAATGACAAAATCGAAAAATCAATACATTTTAGTGTTTGTTGATATGTTTACAAAATGGGTAGAAATAATTCCAGTTAAAAATAAATTATCGTCAACCGTTGAAAAAGAATTTCATAAGCGTATAATTTCGAAATGGGGAACATCTAGATTTTTTTACAGATAATGGAAAAGAATATGTAAATAAGGCAATAATTAATTTGACGAAAGCTTTCGGTATTAGACATTCGAAAACTCCTAAATATCATGCACAGGCAAATCCGACTGAAAGATGTAATAGGTCAATTAAAACAGCAATTAGAGCGTATTTAGAAAAAGACCATAAAACATGGGATGAAAATTTAGATGATTTGCAATTCGCGTTAAACACTAGTAAACATTCGTCTACAGGTTTCACACCAGCTTTTTTGAATTTCGGTAGGGAGCTCCAACCCATACAGGCATTGAACGAAGATTTAGACGGAAAAAGCGAAATAGAATTTCAAGAGTCAGAAAAATGGGCAGATAGAATGAAAACATTAAAAATAATTAGAGAAGAGGTAATTAAAAATTTAGATGTCGCAAATGAAACGCAATCTAGATATTATAATCTTAGACGTAGACCTATAACTTTTGAAATTGGCGAAAGAGTACTAAAAAATAATAAAATACTGTCGAACAAAAGGGAAGGAATAGCTCAAAAATTGAATAAAAATTTTGAAGGACAATTTTTTATTAAAGCAAAGATTTCACCAACAATCTACGAATTGAAAACGAAAAATGGAAAATCACTAGGTAATTGGAATGTTAAAGATATAAAAAAATTTATTAGTAGAGAGTAGATTTTGATTTGAATTTTTCTTTGAAATGGCATGCATGTTAATGATTTAATTGTTACACCACTGACAAAAACAGAAAAATAAAACAAACACCGACATTTACAAAAACAACAAAAAACAGAAAAGGCATTTATTTTCAGAATAATAGATGCACGTTTAGTCATCAAATGCAAGGATTGCCTTCTGGGGTTGGTGGGGGAAGAATTATTAACCCACTCATGTAAAAAGTGGATTGATCTTCTTCAACCACCATCAACAGAGACAACAGAGGAGAAAATAGCTAGAATGGAGGAGATAGGTAGAAGGAGGAGGGCCGAAGTCGGAAAGGAAATGAAGAAGGCAATAAAAAAGATCAGAGAAAGAAAAAACCTGGAAATAAAAGTAAAAATGTATGACGAAAACGGATCAAGGAGAGGAGATCCAAGAATCCAAAAACTCGCAGAAGAGAAAAGGATATTCTATGGACTGCCAACGATGCAAGAAATTAGAAAAGGACTACAAGAGAAAAAACGAAAGGAAGAGGAGGAAATGAGATAAAAAGATGAAGAAGCAGCGAAATTAGAAGATACATTAAAAAGAATTAAAATCCAACAAGAAAAAGAAAGGGAAGCAAAAGAACTAGAAGAAATGAAAAGGCTTTTAAAATATAGACAAGAAAAATATATTAAAGATGCAACAAGGACAAGAAGAGAAAAACAGTTAGAAAAAGAGAAAATAAGAAAAATGGAAGAACAGGAGGAGAAAGTAAGAAGAAGGAAAGGAATAGAAAAAGCTATGAAGAAACCCGAGGAAAATAGAATGGAGCTACGACCCATTAAAGAAGAAAAAGAAGAGTCATCGACGGATTGGGACACATACGTTTAAACAAAAATAATAAAATAGTTT